>NC_053390.1:525435539-525486326 GCF_905171765.1 Bufo bufo | reverse complement strand
TTGTGCTGTGACATCTCCCTTATAAGCTGTGTAAAGCATATTTTTTAGTTTGGTTTTGAACTGCTGCATCCTTTCCGACTTTCGGTAATTTGGTAACATTTCTGCCACTTTCTGCTTATACCGGGGGTCTAGTAGCGTGGTCACCCAGTACAGATCGTTCTCCTTTATCCTTTTTATACGTGGGTCCCTCAACAGACATGACAGCATGAAAGACCCCATTTGAACAAGGTTGGATGCAGAGCTTCTCATTTCCCGTTCCTCGTCCTCACTGATGTCATTGACGGTCTGTTCTTCCCCCCAGCCACGTACAACACCATGGGTCCCAGATAGGTGACAACAACGAGCACCCTGGGGTGCCTGCTGTGGTTGGTCTTCCTCCTCCTCAAAGCCGCCACATTCCTCCTCTGACTCCTCTTCCTCATACTCCTCTTCCAGCGTTGCTGCAGGTCCGGCAAGCGATGATGACAAGGCTGTTTCTGGTGGTGATGGTGACCACAACTCTTCCTCTTCCTCTTCACGCTCATCTACAGCCTGATCCAGAACTCTTCGCAGGGCACGCTCCAGGAAGAAAACAAATGGGATGAGGTCGCTGATGGTGGCTTCGGTGCGACTGACTAGGTTTGTCACCTCCTCAAAAGGACGCATAAGCCTACAGGCATTGCGCATGAGTGTCCAGTAACGTGGCAAAAAGATTCCCAGCTCCGCAGAGGCTGTCCTAGCACCCCGGTCATACAAATACTCGTTGACGGCTTTTTCTTGTTGGAGCAGGCGGTCGAACATTAGGAGTGTTGAATTCCAACGTGTCGGGCTGTCGCATATCAAGCGCCTCACTGGCATGTTGTTTCGCCGCTGAATATCGGAAAAGTGCGCCATGGCCGTGTAGGAACGCCTGAAATGGCCACACACCTTCCTGGCCTGCTTAAGGACGTCCTGTAAGCCTGGGTACTTAGACACAAAACGTTGTACGATGAGATTCAACACATGTGCCATGCACGGCACATGTGACAACTTGCCCAAATTTAATGCCGCCAACAGATTGCTTCCATTGTCACACACCACTTTGCCGATCTCCAGTTGGTGCGGGGTCAGCCACTGATCCACCTGTGCGTTCAGGGCGGACAGGAGTGCTGGTCCTGTGTGGCTCTCTGCTTTCAGGCAAGTCAACCCCAAGATAGCGTTACACTGTCGTATCCGGGATGTGGAATAGCCCCTGGGGAGCTGGGGGGAATCAGTTGATGTGCAGCCAGACGCCGCAGCAGAAGAGGACTCAGCCAAGGAGGAAATTAAAGAGGATGGAGTAGGAGTAGAGGAGGTGGCAGTAGGTCTGCCTGCAAGTCGTGGTGGTGTCACCAACTCCGCTGCAGAGCCACGCATTCCATGCTTGTCAGCCGTCAGCAGGTTGACCCAATGCGCAGTATACGTGATATACCTGCCCTGACCGTGCTTTGCAGACCAGGTATCAGTGGTCAGATGGACCCTTGCCCCAACACTGTATGCCAGAGATGCCATGACTTCCTTTTCAATGACATGGTAGAGGTTTGGGATTGCCTTTTTTGAAAAAAAATTTCGTCCGGGTACCTTCCACTGTGGTGTCCCAATAGCGACAAATTTTTTGAAGGCCTCAGACTCTACCAGCTGGTATGGTAAAAGCTGGCGGGCTAAGAGTTCCGTCAAGCCAGCTGTCAGTCGCCGGGCAAGGGGGTGACTTTGTGACATTGGCTTCTTATGCTCAAACATGTCCTTGACAGACACCTGACTGTGGGCAGATGAGCAGGAACTGCTGAAGGTGAGAGATGGAGTGGCGGGTGGTTGAGAGGGGGCAGGGAGGACAGCAGTGGTTGACGTGGCTGAAGATGCAGGACCAGGAGGAGCATGGTGGCTTTGAGTTTGTGTGCTGCTTGTACTCATGTGTTGATCCCATAGGCGTTTGTGATGTGAGATCATGTGCCTTCGCAAAGCAGTTGTACCAAGGTGGGTGTTGGACTTCCCACGACTCAGTTTCTTTTGGCACAGGTTGCAAATGGCATTGCTTTTATCAGAGGCAGACACACAAAAAAAATGCCACACTGCTGAGCTTTGCAATGACGGCATTCTAGTGGTGGCAACAGCATGCGTTGACTGGCGTGCTGTCTGGCTGACCCCAGGTGCCGATACATGCTGTCTGACTGTGCCACTAACTCCTTGCGACGACCTCCCCCTGCTTCCAACTCGTCTCCTCATTCTCTCTGTCTCCCCTTCAGAACTTTCCCCCTCTTCTTCTCTTCGAGCAGGCACCCACGTGGCATCCGTGGACACATCGTCATCATCAACCGCTTCACTTGTATCTGACACCTCAGCAAAGGAAGCAGCAGCGGGTACAACATCATCATCATCACACTGTACGTCCATGTGTGTAATCCTGCCTGACTGAGACATATCCCCGTAATCTACATCATCTGGCAATAATGGTTGCGCATCACTAATTGCATCCAACTGATGTGTAAATAACTCCTCTGACGGATCAAGTGAAGCGGCTGTGGTGGCTGTGGTGGTAGTGGCGACGGGCGGGTGCGTGGTAACTTGAGAGCAGGTGACCGAAGCTGAGTTGGAGGAGGATGGTGCGTCAAGGTTCTTAGCGGAAGCTGTTGAAGATTGGGTGTCCTGTCTAAGCCAGTCAACTACGTCCTCTGAATTTTTCGGGTTCAGGGTACGTGGCCTCTGAAAACTGGGCATTATTCCAGGGACAGTGGAAATCACAGCACCACGACCACGACGGCCCCTGCGGGGTGGCCTGCCTCTGCCTGTCATTTTTTTTTTAGATAAGTGGTACTACGCGTGCTAGGTACTGTGCCACCCGGTATGAGTGGTTGGCACTGGCAGTGGGCACACTACAGTCTGTGGAAGTGGGCCTGACACACACTGGCAGCAGGCAAGCAACTGAATTTAGACTACTGTCTAAAAATTAAATGCCTTATTTATCGGCAAGCTACTGTGCCACCCGGTATCAGTGGTTGGCACTGGCAGTGGGCACACTACAGTCAGTGGAAGAGGGCCTGACACACACTGGCAGCAGGCAAGCAACTGAAATTACACTAAAGTGTAAAAATTAAATGCCTTATTTATCGACAAGCTACTGTGCCACCCGGTATGAATGGTTGGCACTGGCAGTGGGCACACTACAGTCAGTGGAAGAGGGCCTGACACACACTGGCAGCAGGCAAGCAACTGAATTTAGACTACTGTCTAAAAATTAAATGCCTTATTTATCGGCAAGCTACTGTGCCACCCGGTATCAGTGGTTGGCACTGGCAGTGGGCACACTACAGTCAGTGGAAGCGGGCCTGACACACACTGGCAGCAGGCAAGCAACTGAAATTACACTAAAGTGTAAAAATTAAATGCCTTATTTATCGACAAGCTACTGTGCCACCCGGTATCAGTGGTTGGCACTGGCAGTGGGCACACTACAGTCAGTGGAAGCGGGCCTGACACACACTGGCAGCAGGCAAGCAACTGAATTTAGACTACTGTCTAAAAATTAAATGCCTTATTTATCGGCAAGCTACTGTGCCACCCGGTATCAGTGGTTGGCACTGGCAGTGGGCACACTACAGTCAGTAGAAGCGGGCCTGACACACACTGGCAGCAGGCAAGCAACTGAAATTACACTAAAGTGTAAAAATTAAATGCCTTATTTATCGGCAAGCTACTGTGCCACCCGGTATGAGTGGTTGGCACTGGCAGTGGGCACACTACAGTCAGTAGAAGCGGGCCTGACACACACTGGCAGCAGGCAAGCAACTGAAATTACACTAAAGTGTAAAAATTAAATGCCTTATTTATCGGCAAGCTACTGTGCCACCCGGTATGAGTGGTTGGCACTGGCAGTGGGCACACTACAGTCAGTGGAAGAGGGCCTGACACACTGACTGGCAGCAGGCAAGCAACTGAATTTAGACTACTGTCTAAAAATTAAATGCCTTATTTATCGGCAAGCTACTGTGCCACCCAGTATCAGTGGTTGGCACTGGCAGTGGGCACACTACAGTCAGTGGAAGCGGGCCTGACACACACTGGCAGCAGGCAAGCAACTGAAATTACACTAAAGTGTAAAAATTAAATGCCTTATTTATCGGCAAGCTACTGTGCCACCCGGTATCAGTGGTTGGCACTGGCAGTGGGCACACTACAGTCAGTAGAAGCGGGCCTGACACACACTGGCAGCAGGCAAGCAACTGAAATTACACTAAAGTGTAAAAATTAAATGCCTTATTTATCGGCAAGCTACTGTGCCACCCGGTATGAGTGGTTGGCACTGGCAGTGGGCACACTACAGTCAGTGGAAGAGGGCCTGACACACACTGGCAGCAGGCAAGCAACTGAATTTAGACTACTGTCTAAAAATTAAATGCCTTATTTATCGGCAAGCTACTGTGCCACCCGGTATCAGTGGTTGGCACTGGCAGTGGGCACACTACAGTCAGTGGAAGCGGGCCTGACACACACTGGCAGCAAGCAAGCAACTGAAATTACACTAAAGTGTAAAAATTAAATGCCTTATTTATCGGCAAGCTACTGTGCCACCCGGTATGAGTGGTTGGCACTGGCAGTGGGCACACTACAGTCAGTGGAAGAGGGCCTGACACACACTGGCAGCAGGCAAGCAACTGAATTTAGACTACTGTCTAAAAATTAAATGCCTTATTTATCGGCAAGCTACTGTGCCACCCGGTATCAGTGGTTGGCACTGGCAGTGGGCACACTACAGTCAGTGGAAGCGGGCCTGACACACACTGGCAGCAGGCAAGCAACTGAATTTAGACTACTGTCTAAAAATTAAATGCCTTATTTATCGGCAAGCTACTGTGCCACCCGGTATCAGTGGTTGGCACTGGCAGTGGGCACACTACAGTCAGTTGAAGTCGGCCTGACACACACTAGCAGCAGGCAAGCAGCTGAAATTACATTAAAGTGTAAAAATTAAATGCCTTTTTTAAGCAAAGTCCTGTGCCAGCCGGTATGAGTGGTGGGCACTGGCAGTGGGCACACTACAGTCAGTGGAAGTCAGCCTGACACACACTGGCAGGCAACTAACCTTAGATTAAAGTGTAAAAATTAAGTGCCTATTTTTTAAGCAAAGTCCTGTGCCACTCGGTATGACAGGGGTGGGCACTGGCAGTGGGCACACTACAGTCAGTTGAAGTCGGCCTGACACACACTAGCAGCAGGCAAGCAGCTGAAATTACACTAAAGTGTAAAAATTAAATGCCTTTTTTATGCAAAGTCCTGTGCCAGCCGGTATGAGTGGTGGGCACTGGCAGTGGGCACACTACAGTCAGTGGAAGTCAGCCTGACACACACTGGCAGGCAACTAACCTTAGATTAAAGTGTAAAAATTAAGTGCCTATTTTTTAAGCAAAGTCCTGTGCCACTCGGTATGACAGGGGTGGGCACTGGCAGTGGGCACACTACAGTCAGTTGAAGTCGGCCTGACACACACTAGCAGCAGGCAAGCAGCTGAAATTACATTAAAGTGTAAAAATTAAATGCCTTTTTTAAGCAAAGTCCTGTGCCAGCCGGTATGAGTGGTGGGCACTGGCAGTGGGCACACTACAGTCAGTGGAAGTCAGCCTGACACACACTGGCAGGCAACTAACCTTAGATTAAAGTGTAAAAATTAAGTGCCTATTTTTTAAGCAAAGTCCTGTGCCACTCGGTATGACAGGGGTGGGCACTGGCAGTGGGCACACTACAGTCAGTTGAAGTCGGCCTGACACACACTAGCAGCAGGCAAGCAGCTGAAATTACACTAAAGTGTAAAAATTAAATGCCTTTTTTATGCAAAGTCCTGTGCCAGCCGGTATGAGTGGTGGGCACTGGCAGTGGGCACACTACAGTCAGTGGAAGTCAGCCTGACACACACTGGCAGGCAACTAACCTTAGATTAAAGTGTAAAAATTAAGTGCCTATTTTTTAAGCAAAGTCCTGTGCCACTCGGTATGACAGGGGTGGGCACTGGCAGTGGGCACACTACAGTCAGTTGAAGTCGGCCTGACACACACTAGCAGCAGGCAAGCAGCTGAAATTACACTAAAGTGTAAAAATTAAATGCCTTTTTTATGCAAAGTCCTGTGCCAGCCGGTATGAGTGGTGGGCACTGGCAGTGGGCACACTACAGTCAGTGGAAGTCAGCCTGACACACACTGGCAGGCAACTAACCTTAGATTAAAGTGTAAAAATTAAGTGCCTATTTTTTAAGCAAAGTCCTGTGCCACTCGGTATGACAGGGGTGGGCACTGGCAGTGGGCACACTACAGTCAGTTGAAGTCGGCCTGACACACACTAGCAGCAGGCAAGCAGCTGAAATTACATTAAAGTGTAAAAATTAAATGCCTTTTTTAAGCAAAGTCCTGTGCCAGCCGGTATGAGTGGTGGGCACTGGCAGTGGGCACACTACAGTCAGTGGAAGTCAGCCTGACACACACTGGCAGGCAACTAACCTTAGATTAAAGTGTAAAAATTAAGTGCCTATTTTTTAAGCAAAGTCCTGTGCCACTCGGTATGACAGGGGTGGGCACTGGCAGTGGGCACACTACAGTCAGTTGAAGTCGGCCTGACACACACTAGCAGCAGGCAAGCAGCTGAAATTACATTAAAGTGTAAAAATTAAATGCCTTTTTTAAGCAAAGTCCTGTGCCAGCCGGTATGAGTGGTGGGCACTGGCAGTGGGCACACTACAGTCAGTGGAAGTCAGCCTGACACACACTGGCAGGCAACTAACCTTAGATTAAAGTGTAAAAATTAAGTGCCTATTTTTTAAGCAAAGTCCTGTGCCACTCGGTATGACAGGGGTGGGCACTGGCAGTGGGCACACTACAGTCAGTTGAAGTCGGCCTGACACACACTAGCAGCAGGCAAGCAGCTGAAATTACACTAAAGTGTAAAAATTAAATGCCTTTTTTATGCAAAGTCCTGTGCCAGCCGGTATGAGTGGTGGGCACTGGCAGTGGGCACACTACAGTCAGTGGAAGTCAGCCTGACACACACTGGCAGGCAACTAACCTTAGATTAAAGTGTAAAAATTAAGTGCCTATTTTTTAAGCAAAGTCCTGTGCCACTCGGTATGACAGGGGTGGGCACTGGCAGTGGGCACACTACAGTCAGTTGAAGTCGGCCTGACACACACTAGCAGCAGGCAAGCAGCTGAAATTACATTAAAGTGTAAAAATTAAATGCCTTTTTTAAGCAAAGTCCTGTGCCAGCCGGTATGAGTGGTGGGCACTGGCAGTGGGCACACTACAGTCAGTGGAAGTCAGCCTGACACACACTGGCAGGCAACTAACCTTAGATTAAAGTGTAAAAATTAAGTGCCTATTTTTTAAGCAAAGTCCTGTGCCACTCGGTATGACAGGGGTGGGCACTGGCAGTGGGCACACTACAGTCAGTTGAAGTCGGCCTGACACACACTAGCAGCAGGCAAGCAGCTGAAATTACACTAAAGTGTAAAAATTAAATGCCTTTTTTATGCAAAGTCCTGTGCCAGCCGGTATGAGTGGTGGGCACTGGCAGTGGGCACACTACAGTCAGTGGAAGTCAGCCTGACACACACTGGCAGGCAACTAACCTTAGATTAAAGTGTAAAAATTAAGTGCCTATTTTTTAAGCAAAGTCCTGTGCCACTCGGTATGACAGGGGTGGGCACTGGCAGTGGGCACACTACAGTCAGTTGAAGTCGGCCTGACACACACTAGCAGCAGGCAAGCAGCTGAAATTACATTAAAGTGTAAAAATTAAATGCCTTTTTTAAGCAAAGTCCTGTGCCAGCCGGTATGAGTGGTGGGCACTGGCAGTGGGCACACTACAGTCAGTGGAAGTCAGCCTGACACACACTGGCAGGCAACTAACCTTAGATTAAAGTGTAAAAATTAAGTGCCTATTTTTTAAGCAAAGTCCTGTGCCACTCGGTATGACAGGGGTGGGCACTGGCAGTGGGCACACTACAGTCAGTTGAAGTCGGCCTGACACACACTAGCAGCAGGCAAGCAGCTGAAATTACATTAAAGTGTAAAAATTAAATGCCTTTTTTAAGCAAAGTCCTGTGCCAGCCGGTATGAGTGGTGGGCACTGGCAGTGGGCACACTACAGTCAGTGGAAGTCAGCCTGACACACACTGGCAGGCAACTAACCTTAGATTAAAGTGTAAAAATTAAGTGCCTATTTTTTAAGCAAAGTCCTGTGCCACTCGGGATGACAGGGGTGGGCACTGGCAGTGGGCACACTACAGTCAGTTAAAGTTGGCCTGACACACACTGGCAGGCAACTAACCTTAGATTAAAGTGTAAAAATGAAGTGCCTTTTTTTTAAGCAAAGTCCTGTGCCACACGGGATGACAGGGGTGGGCACTGGCAGTGGGCACACTACAGTCAGTTGAAGTCGGCCTGACACACACTAGCAGCAGGCAAGCAGCTGAAATTACACTAAAGTGTAAAAATTAAATGCCTTTTTTATGCAAAGTCCTGTGCCAGCCGGTATGAGTGGTGGGCACTGGCAGTGGGCACACTACAGTCAGTGGAAGTCAGCCTGACACACACTGGCAGGCAACTAACCTTAGATTAAAGTGTAAAAATTAAGTGCCTTTTTTTAAGCAAAGTCCTGTGCCACACGGAATGACAGGGGTGAGCACTGGCAGTGGGCACACTACAGTCTGTGGGCCTGCAGCTCCTCACACACAGGCAGGCCAGGCAACTGCAATATGTATATAAAGGAAAAAAAAAAAGCAGACTAATGTTGCAGCCCTAAAAAGGGCTTTTTGGGGTGCTGTCAGGATGCTGTCCTTACAGCAGAGATCAGATGAGTCTTTCAGGACTGGAGTGGACACTGAATTCACTAGCCTAGCTATCGATTTCCCAATTAAATCAGCAGCAGTTACAGTCTCCCTCCTCTCACTAAGACTGCAGCTTCAGAATGAATCTAAAATGGATGCTGTGCAGGAGGTGGGAGGGTCTGGGAGGGAGGGTATGCTGCTGATTGGCTGGAATGTGTCTGCTGACTGTGAGGTACAGGGTCAAAGTTTGCTCAATGATGATGTATAGGGGGCGGACCGAACATCGCATGTGTTCGCCCGGTAGAGGCGAACGCGAACAAGCTATGTTCGCCGGGAACTGTTCGCCGTCGGATAGTTCGGGCCATCTCTAATCATCATGTGCCAGTATTAAGTCTCCCCCCATCATCATGTGTGAGTATTAAGTCCCCCCATCATCATGTGCCAGTATTAAGTCCCCCATCATCATGTGCCAGTATTAAGTCCCCCCATCATCATGTGCCAGTATTAAGTCCCCTATCATCATGTGCTAGTATTAAGTCCCCCCCCATCATCATGTGCCAGTATTAAGTCTCCCCCCATCATCATGTGCCAGTATTAAGTCCCCCCATCATCATGTGCCAGTATTAAGTCCCCCCATCATGTGCCAGTATTAAGTCCCCCCATCATCATGTGCCAGTATTAAGTCCCCCCATCATCATGTGCCAGTATTAAGTCCCCCCCATCATCATGTGCCAGTATTAAGTCCCCCCATCATCATGTGCCAGTATTAAGTCCCCCCATCATCATGTGCCAGTATTAAGTCCCCCCCATCATCATGTGCCAGTATAAAGTCCCCCCCATCATCATGTGCCAGTTTAAAGTTCCCCCCCATCATCATGTGCCAGTATAAAGTCCCCCCCATCATCATGTGCCAGTTTTGTAATAAGCCCCCCCCCAATGTGCCAGTAACACTATTGTAAAAAAATACTTACCTAAGTGTCAGCGATGCGATGCAGCCTCTTCCTGTGTCCCACGCTTTAATGTAAGGCTCAGGCGGCACGATGACGTCATTGCCTCTGATAGGCTGCCGGCCTAGTGCCTGCAGCCAGGGGCGTACATAAAAATCACTGGGCCCCATAGCAGGAATCTAAATTGGGCCCCCATTCCCCTTTTATAGCCCCTCCCTTTGTTCCATGAACTATTCTTGCTGCTGCGTTTTATAATTTATGCCATCAGGGCCGGATTTGGATTACAAAACAGCCCTGGCACACAAAAGAGGTATAATAGATGCAGCTGTATATTATATACAGCAGTGTACAGTTATGTGAGGTACGCAGTATAATATATGCAGTGTGTACAGGTATATAGTATATTCCCTAGTGTTCTGATATGTGAGGTACAGGGTATAATAGATGCAGTGTGTACAGGTATATAGTATATTCCCTAGTGTTCTGATATGTGAGGTACAGGGTATAATAGATGCAGTGTGTACAGGTATATAGTATATACAGCAGTGTACTGATATGTGAGGTACGGGGTATAATATATGCAGTGTATACAGTATATACAGTAGTGTAATATGTGAGGTACGAGGTATAATAGATGCAGTGTGTACAGGTATATAGTAAATACAGCAGTGTATTGACACCTCGTACCTCAGATATCAGTACACCGCTGTATATACTATATATCTGTACACACTGCATCTATTATACCTCGTACCTCACATATATAGTATATACAGAAGTGTACTGATATCTGTACACACAGCATCTATTATACCTTGTACCTCACATATCAGTGCACTGCGGTATATACTATATATCTGTACATATTGCATGTATAATACTGTGTAATATATGCAGTGTGTGTGCATGTATGTGTGTGTATCTATATATATATATATATATATAGAGAAGAAAAAATCCAGTGGGAGCACCAGCCAGCATGTGGGTGCAAGGTCCAACGTAGGGTAACGGCAATCCCCAATGGTATAGAAAACAAAGAAGTAGGACTGCACTCCAAGATAGTGATAAAATCAGCAAGTGGTTTATTCACCCATAATATGGCAAGTCTTGCGACGTTTCGGCTCACAAGAGCCTTCCTCAAGCATGGTAACAGTGAAAGTGAGAGCATTATAAAGGCATTTACAAAGTGTCCAACCCATAAGGGTGTGGTTACAATCAATTACAATTGCAAACATACGATGCATAGCAATACAAATAAAGTGCATGTGCATAAAGTGAGCAGTGATATACAATTCATGACTAAGGGATGCCATCCCTACAAAGTGTATTAAAATGTATGTGATACTTCATCTAAGCTAAGATCACAATTATATAGGTGATAATATGATGAAGGTGGATCACAGAAGTCAAACCGTAGGAAGCAATGGGGCCCGCACATACCATGGCGTTCTTTGTGCGTATCCAGGTCCTCATTGCGCATGACCACACTGACATCATCCGATGCATCACAGTGTAAAGGTCAAGCGCTCGCGCTCTGCCTGGGTCGACATGAGAGCGCCATTTTACATAAGGGAAAGACACCTTAAGGTTACGTACAGGTTATTTATTTAACTGTTGTCCACACGGAACAATCATATCTCCGACCGCTGCAGGGATCTCCTACATATATCAGCAAATGTACAGGGGTCCCGTCCAAATGGGCGGGACACCTGACCAAAGCGCCACTACAAGCACAATTGCCATAAAAATAGCAGTCGTAGAGGGATGATCCCTCAATTGTACCAACAACCTTATCTTGTTAAAATATAATGACATATCTGGAGTAACGCATTAATAAGAGAACGCTGATGTCCACCTCGGGTCGCATAGCTTCCAAAAGGGTCTGATTCTAGGATCCACATCCAATTTAGTGAAAATATAAAATCCTAAAAAGCAGAGAAAAAATATTTTAGTTTCAAAATAGATCTTTTTCATAATTGTAGATAAATCTTTCACGGTTATCAAGCACCAATATACAAAAATGAGAAAGACAAAGCGCAAACATGCCAAGGGACCGGGGGTCAGCCACAGATCCTAGGTCTCTCACCTGAACTCAATATTGAGACCCCTGGGATGCAGGCTATCCAGATCATATATCCAGCGTAACTCTCTTTTCTTCAAGAGTGTCAGGCGATCACCACCTCTTCTAGGAAGCCTGACCTGATCAATGATCCAGCATCTTAGATCACGCTCGGAGTGTCCGAGGGATCCAAAATGTCTGGACACTGGTAGGTCAGTACGTTTCTTCCTTATTGAATTCCTGTGGTTATTCAACCTTACTTTCAATTCTGTGGAAGTTTCCCCGACATATAATAGGTTACAGGGACAAGCCAACACATAAACTACATATGACGAGGAACAGTTTAGATGGAACTTTATCGGATACTCTTTGTTGGTAAGCGGGTGTGTGAAAGATCTAGTTTTACATATATATCGACAATTGACACAACCGAGACACGGATAACATCCAAGTCCCGGCTGTGTCAATGTCCGCTGTATGCTGGTTTTCTTTGGACCTGCATCCGCTCTGACCAAGTGGTCTTTAAGATTTTTGTTTTTACGGTACGATAAAAGGGGCGGAAGCTTAAACTCTGGTACATCTTTAATAGACCTGCTTAGGATACCCCAGTTGTCCTTCAGGATACGTCCTATCTCCATACTACATCCAGAATATGTGGACATAAATGGTATCCTCTGAGTTTTTTTAGAGGTGGTATGTGTTATTTCAGTATTCATATGTAGGATTTTGTTCTTATGTGCATCTAATAACCTGCGAGGATAACCCCGCTCCCTAAACTTATCTGACATCATATCCAGTGTAGTCTCCAACTCAGTGTGGTCTGAAACAATGCGTTTCGTACGGAGGAACTGCGAATGGGGGAGGTGTTTAACCAGGCTGCGTGGATGATTGCTTTCATAACGTAGGATAGTATTTCTATCTGTCGATTTGACATATAAGCCTGTGCCAACCATACCATCAATTAACTTGACGTTTGTGTCTAGAAATGACAATTGCGTTTTAGAGTATGATATAGTATACTGAAGATCAGGATCTATATCATTCAAATATGTGTGAAACTCCCTCAATTGTAGTTCAGTGCCCGACCACAGGAGGAAGACATCATCTATGTACCGCCACCATCTAACAACATGTTGAAAGTGGTGGGATACATAGATAAAGTCCTCCTCCATGTGGCGCATATAAATATTTGCGTACGTTGGGGCCACATTGGACCCCATCGCAACGCCGCGTTTCTGATTAAAGAAGATATCTTGAAACAAGAAATAATTGTTTTCAAGAACCAATCTCAATAGGGTATTTATAAAACATTTTGCATTCTGTGTTATGGGTGAACCATCCAAGTATTTATTGACTGCGGAGATGCCCTTCTCATGCCCTATTGACGTGTATAAGGAAACAACGTCAAAGGACACGAGAGTGACACCGTGCAAGTCACCAGCTTCAACTGACCTCAGTTGTTGTAGAAAATCGCCTGTGTCTTTAATGTAAGACTTTCCGGCCATTGAAAAATCCCTCAATATCCTATCAAGAAAGATGGATATTCTACTGAAAACAGAGTCAGAACCAGATACGATGGGGCGACCGGGGGGGTCCACAAGACTTTTGTGGACTTTAGGTAGTACATATATTACAGGAGTAATGGGGGATCCCACCGTCAAATACTCCCTCAATCCCTCATCTATGATACCCCCGGCCACCGCATCGGAAAGACTCTTGTTGATTATGTTCATAATGCGAAATTTCGGATCGCTCTGCAATACACTATATACATTTATATCATTTAATTGTCGTTCAATTTCTCTGATGTATTTGTATGTGTCAAGAACAACTACCCCGCCGCCCTTATCAGCTGGCTTAATGGTTAATAGGGGGTTGTTCTTGAGTTCGGAAAGGGCCTCAATCTCTGCAGTGGTCAGATTAGGATTGCATAATCGTGCCTCATCCCCTGATGTGGATTTCAGCATTCTGACGTCTCTCTGAACTGCAGAGATGTAGGCCTCAACCGCAGGTTCATCTATATTAGGAAAAAAAGCACTTTTGTTAGTTAAATTCAATCCTTTGAGTGAGAATTCGCTGGAGCATATTTGTGTATTTGCAAAACGTCCCTTAAAGAACACTTTCAATTTAATCAAACGAAAAAAATCATTCAAATCCATCTCTAGATCAAACCAGTTTACCTTAGTGCTCGGGCAAAAAGAAAGCCCCTTGGATAAAACACTTAGCTGGGCATCTGTTAATTCGACTGATGATAAATTAAAGACTATTGTCTCTTTCTCTGTGATGGCGTCTTTGTTGATTGTTGTCTGGTTCTGTTGTAACGTTGTTTTCCCTTGTCTTCTGTACCGGCGACCTCCTCTCCTGGTTCTGGATCTTTTCTTTTCTTTATGTCCGAGTCCACCCCTAAAAAAGCTTTATCTTCATCTATAGGGAGTTGTGTAAACCTTCTCCTTGACTTATTGTCACGATTAAAACTCGTAGATGGCTGATCAGTTTGCCATGTATAGATGTCACCTCGCTTATAATCATCTGCATCACGTGACCATTTGTTTCTTTTCCCCTCCTCCAGTTCCATCTGAAACTTATTAAGCTGATTTTTGACTTCCTCTTTATATAGTGCGAGGTCATCAGCAGGTATTTGTAAACATAATGTCCGTTCAACCTCCACCAGATCATCAGAGAGTGAAGCGACTTCTGTTTGAAGAAACTCAATGTTTAATAAAATATAATCAAGCGAATATCTGTTTGATAGTGTTTCAAAACGTTTACAAAACAGATCATTATTCGGAAACAGATTTGGGCGTAAATTTGAACGCATTCCCCTCGGGATTCTTTTATCTTTATAGTACTGTCCCAATGTGGCCATATGCAATTTCATTGCTATAAGTCGCCTAGATAACGCGACATACTTGCGTTTGAGTTCCTTGGCAGTTGGAGCCTGTAGAAATGAGGCATCGCCCTCAATGCCCCGCATGATGCGGTCGACCTCCTCAGCAGTATAGGTGCCGCCATTGGGTGTTTCCGTGTTTGACATGGTAAATTCTCCGGGTGTGCTCACTCACAATGCCGATATTGTAGAGAAGAAAAAATCCAGTGGGAGCACCAGCCAGCATGTGGGTGCAAGGTCCAACGTAGGGTAACGGCAATCCCCAATGGTATAGAAAACAAAGAAGTAGGACTGCACTCCAAGATAGTGATAAAATCAGCAAGTGGTTTATTCACCCATAATATGGCAAGTCTTGCGACGTTTCGGCTCACAAGAGCCTTCCTCAAGCATGGTAACAGTGAAAGTGAGAGCATTATAAAGGCATTTACAAAGTGTCCAACCCATAAGGGTGTGGTTACAATCAATTACAATTGCAAACATACGATGCATAGCAATACAAATAAAGTGCATGTGCATAAAGTGAGCAGTGATATACAATTCATGACTAAGGGATGCCATCCCTACAAAGTGTATTAAAATGTATGTGATACTTCATCTAAGCTAAGATCACAATTATATAGGTGATAATATGATGAAGGTGGATCACAGAAGTCAAACCGTAGGAAGCAATGGGGCCCGCACATACCATGGCGTTCTTTGTGCGTATCCAGGTCCTCATTGTGCATGACCACACTGACATCATCCGATGCATCACAGTGTAAAGGTCAAGCGCTCGCGCTCTGCCTGGGTCGACATGAGAGCGCCATTTTACATAAGGGAAAGACACCTTAAGGTTACGTACAGGTTATTTATTTAACTGTTGTCCACACGGAACAATCATATCTCCGACCGCTGCAGGGATCTCCTACATATATCAGCAAATGGACAGGGGTCCCGTCCAAATGGGCGGGACACCTGACCAAAGCGCCACTACAAGCACAATTGCCATAAAAATAGCAGTCGTAGAGGGATGATCCCTCAATTGTACCAACAACCTTATCTTGTTAAAATATAATGACATATCTGGAGTAACGCATTAATAAGAGAACGCTGATGTCCACCTCGGGTCGCATAGCTTCCAAAAGGGTCTGATTCTAGGATCCACATCCAATTTAGTGAAAATATAAAATCCTAAAAAGCAGAGAAAAAATATTTTAGTTTCAAAATAGATCTTTTTCATAATTGTAGATAAATCTTTCACGGTTATCAAGCACCAATATACAAAAATGAGAAAGACAAAGCGCAAACATGCCAAGGGACCGGGGGTCAGCCACAGATCCTAGGTCTCTCACCTGAACTCAATATTGAGACCCCTGGGATGCAGGCTATCCAGATCATATATCCAGCGTAACTCTCTTTTCTTCAAGAGTGTCAGGCGATCACCACCTCTTCTAGGAAGCCTGACCTGATCAATGATCCAGCATCTTAGATCACGCTCGGAGTGTCCGAGGGATCCAAAATGTCTGGACACTGGTAGGTCAGTACGTTTCTTCCTTATTGAATTCCTGTGGTTATTCAACCTTACTTTCAATTCTGTGGAAGTTTCCCCGACATATAATAGGTTACAGGGACAAGCCAACACATAAACTACATATGACGAGGAACAGTTTAGATGGAACTTTATCGGATACTCTTTGTTGGTAAGCGGGTGTGTGAAAGATCTAGTTTTACATATATATCGACAATTGACACAACCGAGACACGGATAACATCCAAGTCCCGGCTGTGTCAATGTCCGCTGTATGCTGGTTTTCTTTGGACCTGCATCCGCTCTGACCAAGTGGTCTTTAAGATTTTTTGTTTTTACGGTACGATAAAAGGGGCGGAAGCTTAAACTCTGGTACATCTTTAATAGACCTGCTTAGGATACCCCAGTTGTCCTTCAGGATACGTCCTATCTCCATACTACATCCAGAATATGTGGACATAAATGGTATCCTCTGAGTCCCTCTACGACTGCTATTTTTATGGCAATTGTGCTTGTAGTGGCGCTTTGGTCAGGTGTCCCGCCCATTTGGACGGGACCCCTGTCCATTTGCTGATATATGTAGGAGATCCCTGCAGCGGTCGGAGATATGATTGTTCCGTGTGGACAACAGTTAAATAAATAACCTGTACGTAACCTTAAGGTGTCTTTCCCTTATGTAAAATGGAGCTCTCATGTCGACCCAGGCAGAGCGCGAGCGCTTGACCTTTACACTGTGATGCATCGGATGATGTCAGTGTGGTCATGCGCAATGAGGACCTGGATACGCACAAAGAACGCCATGGTATGTGCGGGCCCCATTGCTTCCTACGGTTTGACTTCTGTGATCCACCTTCATCATATTATCACCTATATAATTGTGATCTTAGCTTAGATGAAGTATCACATACATTTTAATACACTTTGTAGGGATGGCATCCCTTAGTCATGAATTGTATATCACTGCTCACTTTATGCACATGCACTTTATTTGTATTGCTATGCATCGTATGTTTGCAATTGTAATTGATTGTAACCACACCCTTATGGGTTGGACACTTTGTAAATGCCTTTATAATGCTCTCACCATGCTTGAGGAAGGCTCTTGTGAGCCGAAACGTCGCAAGACTTGCCATATTATGGGTGAATAAACCACTTGCTGATTTTATCACTATCTCGGAGTGCAGTCCTACTTCTTTGTTTTCTATACCATTGGGGATTGCCGTTACCCTACGTTGGACCTTGCACCCACATGCTGGCTGGTGCTCCCACTGGATTTTTTCTTCTCTACAATATCGGCATTGTGAGTGAGCACACCCGGAGAATTTACCATGTCAAACACGGAAACACCCAATGGCGGCACCTATACTGCTGAGGAGGTCGACCGCATCATGCGGGGCATTGAGGGCGATGCCTCATTTCTACAGGCTCCAACTGCCAAGGAACTCAAACGCAAGTATGTCGCGTTATCTAGGCGACTTATAGCAATGAAATTGCATATGGCCACATTGGGACAGTACTATAAAGATAAAAGAATCCCGAGGGGAATGCGTTCAAATTTACGCCCAAATCTGTTTCCGAATAATGATCTGTTTTGTAAACGTTTTGAAACACTATCAAACAGATATTCGCTTGATTATATTTTATTAAACATTGAGTTTCTTCAAACAGAAGTCGCTTCACTCTCTGATGATCTGGTGGAGGTTGAACGGACATTATGTTTACAAATACCTGCTGATGACCTCGCACTATATAAAGAGGAAGTCAAAAATCAGCTTAATAAGTTTCAGATGGAACTGGAGGAGGGGAAAAGAAACAAATGGTCACGTGATGCAGATGATTATAAGCGAGGTGACATCTATACATGGCAAACTGATCAGCCATCTACGAGTTTTAATCGTGACAATAAGTCAAGGAGAAGGTTTACACAACTCCCTATAGATGAAGATAAAGCTTTTTTAGGGGTGGACTCGGACATAAAGAAAAGAAAAGATCCAGAACCAGGAGAGGAGGTCGCCGGTACAGAAGACAAGGGAAAACAACGTTACAACAGAACCAGACAACAATCAACAAAGACGCCATCACAGAGAAAGAGACAATAGTCTTTAATTTATCATCAGTCGAATTAACAGATGCCCAGCTAAGTGTTTTATCCAAGGGGCTTTCTTTTTGCCCGAGCACTAAGGTAAACTGGTTTGATCTAGAGATGGATTTGAATGATTTTTTTCGTTTGATTAAATTGAAAGTGTTCTTTAAGGGACGTTTTGCAAATACACAAATATGCTCCAGCGAATTCTCACTCAAAGGATTGAATTTAACTAACAAAAGTGCTTTTTTTCCTAATATAGATGAACCTGCGGTTGAGGCCTACATCTCTGCAGTTCAGAGAGACGTCAGAATGCTGAAATCCACATCAGGGGATGAGGCACGATTATGCAATCCTAATCTGACCACTGCAGAGATTGAGGCCCTTTCCGAACTCAAGAACAACCCCCTATTAACCATTAAGCCAGCTGATAAGGGCGGCGGGGTAGTTGTTCTTGACACATACAAATACATCAGAGAAATTGAACGACAATTAAATGATATAAATGTATATAGTGTATTGCAGAGCGATCCGAAATTTCGCATTATGAACATAATCAACAAGAGTCTTTCCGATGCGGTGGCCGGGGGTATCATAGATGAGGGATTGAGGGAGTATTTGACGGTGGGATCCCCCATTACTCCTGTAATATATGTACTACCTAAAGTCCACAAAAGTCTTGTGGACCCCCCCGGTCGCCCCATCGTATCTGGTTCTGACTCTGTTTTCAGTAGAATATCCATCTTTCTTGATAGGATATTGAGGGATTTTTCAATGGCCGGAAAGTCTTACATTAAAGACACAGGCGATTTTCTACAACAACTGAGGTCAGTTGAAGCTGGTGACTTGCACGGTGTCACTCTCGTGTCCTTTGACGTTGTTTCCTTATACACGTCAATAGGGCATGAGAAGGGCATCTCCGCAGTCAATAAATACTTGGATGGTTCACCCATAACACAGAATGCAAAATGTTTTATAAATACCCTATTGAGATTGGTTCTTGAAAACAATTATTTCTTGTTTCAAGATATCTTCTTTAATCAGAAACGCGGCGTTGCGATGGGGTCCAATGTGGCCCCAACGTACGCAAATATTTATATGCGCCACATGGAGGAGGACTTTATCTATGTATCCCACCACTTTCAACATGTTGTTAGATGGTGGCGGTACATAGATGATGTCTTCCTCCTGTGGTCGGGCACTGAACTACAATTGAGGGAGTTTCACACATATTTGAATGATATAGATCCTGATCTTCAGTATACTATATCATACTCTAAAACGCAATTGTCATTTCTAGACACGAACGTCAAGTTAATTGATGGTATGGTTGGCACAGGCTTATATGTCAAATCGACAGATAGAAATACTATCCTACGTTATGAAAGCAATCATCCACGCAGCCTGGTTAAACACCTCCCCCATTCGCAGTTCCTCCGTACGAAACGCATTGTTTCAGACCACACTGAGTTGGAGACTACACTGGATATGATGTCAGATAAGTTTAGGGAGCGGGGTTATCCTTGCAGATTATTAGATGCACATAAGAACAAAATCCTACATATGAATACTGAAATAACACATACCACCTCTAAAAAAACTCAGAGGATACCATTTATGTCCACATATTCTGGATGTAGTATGGAGATAGGACGTATCCTGAAGGACAACTGGGGTATCCTAAGCAGGTCTATTAAAGATGTACCAGAGTTTAAGCTTCCGCCCCTTTTATCGTACCGTAAAAACAAAAATCTTAAAGACCACTTGGTCAGAGCGGATGCAGGTCCAAAGAAAACCAGCATACAGCGGACATTGACACAGCCGGGACTTGGATGTTATCCGTGTCTCGGTTGTGTCAATTGTCGATATATATGTAAAACTAGATCTTTCACACACCCGCTTACCAACAAAGAGTATCCGATAAAGTTCCATCTAAACTGTTCCTCGTCATACAGTCTTGTGAAAAAATTAGGACACCCTTTGAAAGCATGTGGTTTTTTGTAACATTTTTAATAAATGGTTATTTCATCTCCGTTTCAACAATACAGAGAGATTAAAGTAATCCGACTAAACAAAGAAAACTGAAGAAAAGTCTTTTCAAGATCTTCTGTAAATGTCATTCTACAAAAATGCCTATTCTAACTGAGGAAAAAGATAGGACACCCTTGCCCCTAATAGCGAGTGTTACCTCCTTTGGCTGAAATAACTGCAGTGAGACGGTTCTTGTAGCCATCTACCAGTCTTCGACATCAGTCTGAGGAAATTTTACCCCACTCCTCAATGCAGAACTTTTTCAGCTGTGAGATGTTTGAGGGGTTTCTTGCACGTACAGCCCTTTTCAAGTCACCCCACAGCATCTCAATGGGATTCAAATCTGGACTTTGACTTGGCCATTCCAGGACTCTCCATTTCTTCTTTTTCAGCCAATCTTTGGTTGATTTACTAGTATGTTTTGGGTCATTGTCATGTTGCATGGTCCAGTTCCGCTTCAGCTTTAATTTTCTAACTGATGGTCTCACATGTTCTTCAAGCACCTTCTGATACACAGTAGAATTCATCGTGGATTCTATGATGGTGAGCTGACCAGGTCCTGCTGCTGCAAAGCAGCCCCAAACCATGACACTTCCACCTCCATGCTTCACAGTTGGTATGAGGTTCTTTTCTTGGAATGCTGTGTTTGGTTTACGCCAAACATGTCCTCTGCTGTTGTGTCCAAATAATTCAATTTTGGACTCATCTGTCCAAAGAACATTATTCCAGAAGTCCTGGTCTTTGTCAACTTTATCGCTGGCAAATGTCAGTCTGGCCTCGATGTTTCTCTTGGAAAGCAAAGGTTTCCTCCTTGCACACCTCCCATGCAAGTTAAACTTGTACAGTCTCTTTCTGATTGTAGAGGCATGTACTTCTACATCAACAGTAGCCAGAGCCTGCTGTAGTTCTCGAGATGACACTTTAGGGTTTTTGGATACCTCTTTTAGCATCTTGCGGTCTGCTCTTGGGGTGAACTTGCTGGGGCGACCAGTCCTGGGCATGTTGGCAGTTGTTTTGAAAGCCCTCCACTTGTAGACTATCTTCCGGACAGTGGAATGGCTGATTTCAAAATCTTTTGAGATCTTTTTAAATCCCTTCCCAGACTCATAGGCTGCTACAATCTTTTTTCTGAAGTCCTCTGACAGCTCTTTTGCTCTCACCATGGTGCTCACTCTCACTTCAACAGTCAGGAGCACACCAAACTAAATGTCTGAGGTTTAAATAGGGCAAGCCTCATTCAACATGCAGAGTAACGATCTACTAATTATGTGCACCTGGTGTGATATACCTGTGTGAGATCTGAGCCAATTTAAGAGGGAATACATGTGAGGGTGTCCTATCTTTTTCCTCAGTTAGAATAGGCATTTTTGTAGAATGACATTTACAGAAGATCTTGAAAAGACTTTTCTTCAGTTTTCTTTGTTTAGTTGGATTACTTTAATCTCTCTGTATTGTTGAAACGAAGATGAAATAACCATTTATTAAAAATGTTACAAAAAACCACATGCTTTCAAAGGGTGTCCTAATTTTTTCACATGACTGTATGTAGTTTATGTGTTGGCTTGTCCCTGTAACCTATTATATGTCGGGGAAACTTCCACAGAATTGAAAGTAAGGTTGAATAACCACAGGAATTCAATAAGGAAGAAACGTACTGACCTACCAGTGTCCAGACATTTTGGATCCCTCGGACACTCCGAGCGTGATCTAAGATGCTGGATCATTGATCAGGTCAGGCTTCCTAGAAGAGGTGGTGATCGCCTGACACTCTTGAAGAAAAGAGAGTTACGCTGGATATATGATCTGGATAGCCTGCATCCCAGGGGTCTCAATATTGAGTTCAGGTGAGAGACCTAGGATCTGTGGCTGACCCCCGGTCCCTTGGCATGTTTGCGCTTTGTCTTTCTCATTTTTGTATATTGGTGCTTGATAACCGTGAAAGATTTATCTACAATTATGAAAAAGATCTATTTTGAAACTAAAATATTTTTTCTCTGCTTTTTAGGATTTTATATTTTCACTAAATTGGATGTGGATCCTAGAATCAGACCCTTTTGGAAGCTATGCGACCCGAGGTGGACATCAGCGTTCTCTTATTAATGCGTTACTCCAGATATGTCATTATATTTTAACAAGATAAGGTTGTTGGTACAATTGAGGGATCATCCCTCTACGACTGCTATTTTTATGGCAATTGTGCTTGTAGTGGCGCTTTGGTCAGGTGTCCCGCCCATTTGGACGGGACCCCTGTCCATTTGCTGATATATGTAGGAGATCCCTGCAGCGGTCGGAGATATGATTGTTCCGTGTGGACAACAGTTAAATAAATAATCTGTACGTAACCTTAAGGTGTCTTTCCCTTATGTAAAATGGCGCTCTCATGTCGACCCAGGCAGAGCGCGAGCGCTTGACCTTTACACTGTGATGCATCGGATGATGTCAGTGTGGTCATGCGCAATGAGGACCTGGATACGCACAAAGAACGCCATGGTATGTGCGGGCCCCATTGCTTCCTACGGTTTGACTTCTGTGATCCACCTTCATCATATTATCACCTATATAATTGTGATCTTAGCTTAGATGAAGTATCACATACATTTTAATACACTTTGTAGGGATGGCATCCCTTAGTCATGAATTGTATATCACTGCTCACTTTATGCACATGCACTTTATTTGTATTGCTATGCATCGTATGTTTGCAATTGTAATTGATTGTAACCACACCCTTATGGGTTGGACACTTTGTAAATGCCTTTATAATGCTCTCACTTTCACTGTTACCATGCTTGAGGAAGGCTCTTGTGAGCCGAAACGTCGCAAGACTTGCCATATTATGGGTGAATAAACCACTTGCTGATTTTATCACTATCTTGGAGTGCAGTCCTACTTCTTTGTTTTCTATATATATATATATATATATATATATATATATACAGAGCAGTGTATTGATGTGACACATAGAAGGTATAATACTGTAGATGCCGTGTTTATAGAAATATGTGGTCAGTTATGCATTATAGTCACTGTGAGGTACATGAGGTAGTGGTAACTGTCTGAAGTAGTATACATGAGTGAGCAATGAGTAAAAACAGGGCATGGAGGGGAGGTAAATGATGAAAAGTGGAGGACCTCCTCTTACCTCTCCATTCCAGTCTGTATGGATCAATGCAGAGCTGCTTGTGAACTTTTAATACTTGCTGTTAGGGGTTGAAGGACCTGTGATGATGTCATCACAGGTCCTGGCAGATGTACCTTTGAAACCTAGGAACTACACAATTTTTGGTGCAGTTCCTTTGCTAGATTCTGCAGGACCTGTGATGTTGAAGATGATGTCATCACAGGTCCTGGCAGATGCACTGTTCTAACCTGGGAACTACACTTTACACTGTGCAGTTCCCTTACAGGACCTGTGATGACATCATTAAAGGTCCTTTAGCTTTAGAAAGGTAAACAGGAGTAATTAGGGGGCGGGGCCTCTCCTCCACTTCGGTGCCTGCCTGCAGCCTATCAGAGGAAAGGGAAGGGACACGCCTCTCCCTCCCCTGCACCTCCGCTGGCACAGGCAGTTTACAATGGAGATCAGCGCAATGGAAGCGCTCATCTCCCTGTGCCTGGCAGCGGCTGCTCACTTGGGGGGGGGGGGTCATTTTAGTTGGGGGGGCACAGCATGATGTAGGGGGGGCCGTGGCCCCCTCTGGCCCCCCCTGGTGACGCCACTGAATGTAATGAGCAGAAAGCACAGAGCACAGCAATGACACTGCTGTCTCTCTCAGAACTCCACAAAACTACAGAAAATGGCTGCAGGTTCTTATATAGTAAGGGGTAGGCAACTTTCCAATTTGTTGCTAGGGATGTTGCTAAGCTCAGACAAAGACATTCTCATTGGCTCACAAGCAAGAAGAGAGGGATCATGGGTTCAGAAAAAAAAATCTAGAATATTCAAAATTACGAATATATATCACTATATTCTAAATATTCGCAAATTCTCGAAGTGCCGATATTCGCGATTAATATTCGCGATTGGAATATTCTCGCCCAACATGAGTACTCACATAACAGAACCAGCCACAGTATCTCCATAAGAGTACCACCCATTTTGTCCTAACATTGCTAGCCGCAAGAGCTTCAAAACAACAATCACAGTGCTTCCACAGTGCCACTATGCTATCCACAGAGCCCTCATAACACTCGTAGTCCAAAATGGTAGCATTTTATCACCTAGTCTGGTCAAAGAAAAAAATCTCATGGCCCCTAAAACGAGGTTGGTTGCAATATAAGTATGGCTATAAGAAATGTTGATGTTGCAACGTTATCTTTATTTTAAAGGAGTTTTTTCATGTTCTAACAATAAAACATTTAAAAATGGACAGTACATTAATTGTAATGCAAATTGTGTTGTCTGTTTAATAACTGGCAAACCTTGCCTTCAGTATATGTGTTGTGTGGCAAGTCCATTAAAAAAAATCTGAATCTGATAACACTTATCTTAAGCTATAAAGGAGGAAAATAAAAATACTTTGCGACATATTTCAACTGTGTCACACCATATTCTACATGAATAACAGGGATGTTACAAGGTATTGAGAAAGTATTCATGTCAGATCAAGGTGGTGACCTGCTTCATAACAAGAATGGAACTTCCCATTCCATTCCTCCCATATTTGTAGGAGTGGGCTGGTCTGACTTACTGCCAAGGGTAGGACTGAGCTAGGGATAAGTCAGTCCAAAATGGAGAGTAAGGAGTCAGGGAGAATGTGATCCATCTCTTGCTCCTCTGGGCCATGAGGACCCCAGAGGCAGCTTATCTGTGAGGACCACTACTGCATAGATCCTGCAGGGTCCTAGGCCACAGAAGATTTTCAAGATACGGCGTATTAGTCAACAGAGTGATCAAGCGGCTGAGCTATCAAGACTTCACTGCAAAATTTGTGGAAAACACGTTAAGACACCATCTCGAGAGTTCAGGACAGGCCTAGTTGGAATCCTGCATCATACAGTGGATGCCTGCAGACATAGGTGCCAGGTAAGGCTGTAGGGAAGGGAATCCAAAGAGAGACAGAGTCAGATACTTAGAGTGTGATCTTTGCCGCATTGCCAGCCAACATGCTCCATCATCAAGGAATAGAAAAACTAAACTTTGTATGAACTGCTGATGAATGTGCTGCTATCCATTTTTCCACTCAGTTAAGGAAGTTGTTATTTGTTCAAACATCTGCGCCTGGTTCCTTTCATCACCACCTTTTTCACAGATTCAAACCCCAGGGACTGACGGACTGAGGTAGGCACTGCAACACTACATCAGGGCCACTACAACCCCCATCTTCAATACCGGCTCTCATGGGGGCTTGGTGCACATGGCCTAGCTGAAACATGGCACCTGCCATGTGACACACTTTTCACCCTGACATTCAGTAAGAAGTGTTACATGACTAGAGATGAGCGAATTTTTCAAAAGTTCGATTTGGCTGATTCGCCCAAAAATTTGCTTTGTGACGAATTACTTTGTCACGAAGCGCATTTTTTTGTAAGTCCATTTGCTCACAATGAACAATGAAAATAGGCAGGGCAGCCTGGGCACCAACACAGTGAACACCACCCCTGGGCACTGCGAGTGCTCATTTGCATATCAATCAAAGTTCGTTTTTCTAGCTTCTGCAAGTCTAAAGACAAAGACAAAGGTACCATAACATTCATGTATAGGTGTGCTATAGGGCAATGTAAAGACTGTATATGGCCATATGGAGGTGACAGACTCCCTTTAACTGAAAGCCAGGTCACATGATATTTGTGAGGGTCACATGGTTGTTCACATGACTGACACTGTGTTTAGTCCTATCTCGCTCTCCTACGGATGCATTTTACAGGACTAAAATGGACTGTACCATTTTTTTTTCTGTAGGGAGAGGCAAATGCATGGATATAATAAAGGTCTGCAAGCAAAATTTTAAATAGATATAAATTACATTCTTCCACATACTATTCTCTACATAAATAAATGTAATCATTAAAACCAGAATACCTCTTTAAGGGTCCATTCCACATCCGTTCCGCAAAATTGCGGAACGGATGCGGTATAGATGCGGACCCATTCATTTCAATGGGGCCGCAAAAGATGCGGACAGCATTCAGTATGCTGTCCGCATCCGCAATTCTGTTCCGTTCTGTCATGCGGATCCTGGAAAAAAGTAGAGCATGTCCTACTTTTGGCTGCAAATTGCGGTCCGTGGCCCCATTGTATTCAATGGGTCCGCAAAAATGCAGATGACATGCGGAAAGGTAACAAATGTCATCCGCATGTCATTCGCAATTGCGGATCCCAGGAAGTAAAAAAAAAATAATTGACCCATGTGACCTTCAGCACCAGGGAGAGTGAATAAAAGAAGTGGTGTGAAGTCACAGATAGTGAAACTAATGCAAAATGATGTCTTTTGAGGTAGAAAAAATTATAATTCTGATACAGGAGAGGCCTGCCCTACCATGACCGGATCAGGAAGGACCGAGCATAGGAAGAAATTGCCAAAGAGCTGGCAGCAACAGCATGGGACTCTGCATCAGTGTCCAAGAAAGAAAAAATAAGTGACTAAATAATATTATTTTAAAATCAGTGTAATTTTCATGGGTTCATAGTACACATATCTATTGAGAACGGTCTTTGAAAACCCAGCCTGCCATGCTCTGGAGTTCAGAAGTGCACGGCGTCATTGGTTGCAATGACACCTTGCACTCCTGCATTCAGCAGTAGTGATGAGCAGGAGGTGCCATATTGGATTTCGCGATATTTCGCGAATATTCGATTGAATATTCGTGTTATATTCGTCAAAATTGAATATTCGTAATTATTCCAATTATCGCGAATAATATGCGATTTAAATAATCGCGTATTGCGTTTTGTTTTTTTTCTTTGATAGTAACGTTCCTATGACTAATTGACTATGGCTAGGCTAAATATGTGAATTTTACGAATATTCTTAAAATTGCTCTAACTTCGTCTTTTAGAATATTCGTAATATTCTAAAAGCCGAAGTTAGAGCAATATTACGAATTTTCATAAATTACACATATAGATTATAATTTAGCTAATATAGTGCTTTAATCCTTTTTTTTTGTCTAATTTTTTTTGCCTCTTCTGAACTTAAGTTTTGGAAAATATGTACACTATTAAAAAAATTATTAGAGCAGTATATTAGCTAAATTGCAATCTATATGTGTATTTTACGAATATTCTTAATATTGCTCTAACTTCGTCTTTTAGACTATTCGTAATATTGTTCTAACTTCGTCTTTTAGAATATTCGTTATATTGCTCTAACTTCGTCTTTTACAAACCGGATTCCAAAAAAGTTGGGACACTAAACAAATTGTGAATAAAAACTGAATGCAATGATGTGGAGATGGCAAATGTCAATATTTTATTTGTAATAGAACGTAGATGACAGATCAAACGTTTAATCCAAGTAAATGTATCATTTTAAAGGAAAAGTACGTTGATTCCAATTTTCACGGTGTCAACAAATCCCCAAAAAGTTGGGACAAGTAGCAATAAGAGGCTGGAAAAAGTAAATTTGAGCATAACGAAGAGCTGGAAGACCAATTAACACTAATTAGGTCAATTGGCAACATGATTGGGTATAAAAAGAGCTTCTCAGAGTGGCAGTGTCTCTCAGAAGCCAAGATGGGTAGAGGATCACCAATTCCCACAATGTTGCGCAGAAAGATAGTGGAGCAATATCAGAAAGGTGTTACCCAGCGAAAAATTGCAAAGACTTTGCATCTATCATCATCAACTGTGCATAACATAATCCGAAGATTCAGAGAATCTGGAACAATCTCTGTGCATAAGGGTCAAGGCCGTAAAACCATACTGGATGCCCGTGATCTCCGGCCCCTTAAACGACACTGCACCACAAACAGGAATGCTACTGTAAAGGAAATCACAGAATGGGCTCAGGAATACTTCCAGAAACCATTGTCAGTGAACACAATCCACCGTGCCACCCGCCGTTGCCAGCTGAAACTCTACAGTGCAAAGAAGAAGCCATTTCTAAGCAAGATCCACAAGCTCAGGCATTTTCACTGGGCCAGGGATCATTTAAAATGGAGTGTGGCAAAATGGAAGACTGTTCTGTGGTCAGACGAGTCACGATTCGAAGTTCTTTTTGGAAATCTGGGACGCCATGTCATCCGGACCAAAGAGGACAAGGACAACCCAAGTTGTTATCAACGCTCAGTTCAGAAGCCTGCATCTCTGATGGTATGGGGTTGCATGAGTGCGTGTGGCATGGGCAGCTTGCATGTCTGGAAAGGCACCATCAATGCAGAAAAATATATTCAGGTTCTAGAACAGGGGTACTCAACTGGCGGACCGCGGTCCAAATACGGACCGCGGCCGCCAGTTGTCCGGACCCCGGCCATCCTTCAGAGCGCTGCTCCTCTCCTGCACACTGTGCCGTGCAGGAGGAGGAGCTTACCGGCGCACTTCCACCTGTCCCACAGCGCAGTGAGACAGGGCTTCCTCCACATGTAGCGCTCCTCCTCCTGCACACTCTGGCAGCTCTGCTCCATACAGCGGCGGGCACAGGAGCTGATAGTTCTCAGCAGCGCAGGAGGAGTCTCTCCCTCCCCCCTGTGCTGCTGCTGTCCCCGCCGCTGCCAATAAGAAGAGACGGGAGGAGGAGGGGAGGGGCTGTGGCCACTGCGCCACCAATGAAGAAAACTGACCTGTAATACAAATACAGGAGGCGGGTGCCGGAATCAAATAGCCGGCACCCGACCTTTGTGACAGGGAGCTGCGATCAGCTGCAGTTGAGTTAACCCTTCAGGTGCGGTACCTGAGGGGTTAATTGTAGCTGATCGCAGCCCCCTGTCACAAAGGTCGGGTGCCGGCTATTTGATTCCGGCACCCGCCTCCTGTATTTGTATAAGAAACGTTGGTGGCACAGTGCGCCCCCCCCCTCCCCCAGTATAAGAAACATTGGTGGCGCAGTGCGCCCCCCCCCCCCCCATTCCCCATTATAATAAACATTGGTGGCTCAGTGGGAAGTGCCAATGAGGGTTAAAAATAATAAAAGAAAATTAACTCACCTCCTCCAGTTCATCGCGTAACTGCCGGTCTCCAGTTCTTACTTCTTTCTTCAGGACCTGTGGTGACGTCACTGAGCTCATCACATGGCCCATTACCATGGTGATGGATCATGTGATGAGCTCAGTGATGTCACCACAGGTCCTGAAGAAAGAGGTAAGAACTGGAGACCGGCAGTTACGCGATCAACTGGAGGAGGTGAGTAAATTATTTTTTAACCCTCATTGGCACTGCCCACAGCACCACCAATGTTTATTATATTGGGGGGGGCGCACTGCGCCACCAATGTTTATTATATTGGGGGGCACACTGCGCCACCAATGTTTATTATATTGAGGGGGGGCGCACTGCGCCACCAATGTTTATTATACTGGGGTGATGGGGGGGCACACTGCGCCACCAATGTTTATTATACTGGGGTGATGGGGGGGCACACTGCGCCACCAATATTTATTGTGATGGGGGGGCACACTGCGCCACCAATGTTTATTATTTTGAGGGGGCCGCCAGACGAAAAAGTCGGACATGTAGTACTTTTAGTCTGGCGGCCTCTCACCGTGCTGCGCCGTAACTCTGCCCCCATCCCCATTATAGTCGATGGGCACAGAGCAGCGGCACGGCGAAGTAGTGGCAAGATGGATCTGACAGGGTGAGCAGCCTGTCGGATCCGTCCTGCTGCAAGTGTGAAAGTACCCTTACTAATGAGCGCTTCCATCATGGAACGCCCATTAGTACAGCCTTTACCTCCACCGCTACTTGTGCTAGTAAAAAAAAATATATATTACGGCAGTGTTTCCCAACCAGTGTGCCTCCAGCTGTTGCAAAACTACAACTCCCAGAATGCCTGGACAGCCTTTGGCTGTGCGGGCATGCTGGGAGTTGTAGTTTTGCAACAGCTGGAGGCACACTGGTTGGGAAACACTGTATTACGGTACCTCCACCTCCATTTGCTCACGCTGTGGAGAACACTCCCTGCTGACTAGAAGCTCAGGACAGGACCTACAAGACGTCATCACGTTAGAGCACCGGTCCTGAGCTTGCAGTCAGCAGCGAATGTTCACCGCAGCCAGGTGAATGCAAATTATTTTTTTTTTTTTGCAAAAGCAGAGAAGGGGGGCAATACTCTTACTGGGGGCACTAATGGGGACATTATTCTTACTGGGGCACTAATGTGGCCATTACTAATTCTGGGACTTACCCGGGGCTCTCCACTATAACGTCAGAGCGCCCCACGCGCATGTTTCACATGATCGCATGGCATCTTTACTGTTGGCGTTCAGCTCGGACCTTCACCTGACTGCAGACCCAGGTATGTGGACCTTTAATAAAACTAGTTGAGTACCCCTGTTCTAGAACAACATATGCTCCCATCCAGACGTCATTTCTTTCAGGGAAGACCCTGCATTTTTTTAACAAGATAATGCCAGACCACATTCTGCATCAATCACAACATCATGGCTGCGTAGGAGAAGGATCCGGGTACTGAAATGGCTAGTCTGCAGTCCAGATCTTTCACCTATAGAGAACATTTGGCGCATCATAAAGAGGAAGGTGCAACAAAGAAGGCCCAAGACGATTGAACAGTTAGAGGTCTGTATTAGACAAGAATGGGAGAGCATTCCTATTTCTAAACTTGAGAAACTGGTCTCCTCGGTCCCCAGACGTCTGTTGAGTGTTGTAAGAAGAAGGGGAGATGCCACACAGTGGTGAAAATGGCCTTGTCCCAACTTTTTGGGGATTTGTTGACACCATGAAATTCTGATTCAACATATTTTTCCCTTAAAATGGTACATTTTCTCAGTTTAAACTTTTGTTCCGTGATTTATGTTCTATTCTGAATAAAATATTAGAAGTTGGCACCTCCACATCATTGCATTCAGTTTTTATTCACGATTTGTATAGTGTCCCAACTTTTTTGGAATCCGGTTTGTAGAATATTACGAATATTCTAAAAGACGAAGTTAGAGCATTAGGAATATACGTAAAAAGTTGAAATCGCAATTCGATTATTATAACCTGAATGAATCTCATTGCGATTTCAACTTATACAGTCTACCATGTTTGGTTTGTTATCGCGATAATACGTCATAATCGTATTTGTGCGTCCGTCCGTACGTGCGTGCGTGCCTGTCTTTGTCTTTGGATCGCAAGGGGAGTGGAGAGAGACAGAGAAGAGATAAGTTTATTCGAAAATGGCAAAGAGCAATTTCAATCAAGAAGAGCTGGAAGTTTTGATCACTGTAAGTAATTCTACCAAAAAAAGTATGTCACCCTTAAAGGCGGCCACAGTTCTAGTCACTGTTAAAGGGGCGGTCACTATTCAAGTCACTCTTAAAGTGGCGGCCACAGTTCTAGTCACTTTTAAAGGGGCGGCCACAGTTCTAGTCACTGTTAAAGGGGCGGCCACAGTTCTAGTCACTGTTAAAGGGACGGTCACTATTCAAGTCCCTCTTAAAGGGGCGGCCACAGTTCTAGTCACTTTTAAAGGGGCGGTCACTATTCAAGTCACTCTTAAAGGGGCGGCCACAGTTCTAGTCACTGTTAAAGGGGCGGCCACAGTTCTAGTCACTGTTAAAGGGACGGTCACTATTTAAGTCACTCTTAAAGGGGCGGCCACAGTTCTAGTCACTGTTAAAGGGACGGTCACTATTCAAGTCACTCTTAAAGGGGCGGCCACAGTTCTAGTACTGGTTAAAGGGGAGGCCACTGTCAAAGTCACTCCTAAAGGGGCGGCCACTGTGGAGTTTAGTTCTTATATTTGCCTTGAATATAAATGTTTTTTTTTTTTTTTACTTTCATATAGTTCCATAGGGAACTATATAAATATCTACTCTTTTACCGTTTTGATATTACATTATATTTTTGATGGTTGACATGACTATAATTACTAATAATTGTATTTTACAACTTTTCATCCTTTCCTTTCATTGTTATCTTGCAGACTATGTTGGAGAAGGGATACGACGATATAAAATGCCGTCTTGAGAAACAGGCCATAGTGCGGAGAGAGGCACGCCGGCTGTGGCAGCAGCATGGAAAGGATTATTCAAAAAATGCCATGCTAAAGAAATGGTCGGACCTCACCCACCTATTGTTATTTATGTGTTCAGTTATGCAAATAAGTATTTCTATCCCTTTACAACTGATAACTAAGTTCAGTGGTGTCGAACCGATGGGACGGGTGCTAGAGGCGGCACTCAGAGCCCTCTCTGTGGGCCGCATACCCTTGAAAAGGTCTAAGGCATGCTGATCGGCTTTAGACATTTCCTACCATACAGCTTCGCAGGCACACTATTAAAAGCACAGTCAGCATATTGAATGTAGGCAGCTGTTACAGCAAAATGATAATTGTGTGGAAGACAGACTATACTGGTATTCAGGTACAATGGTAACGTTGGAAATTTGCAATAAATAATTTAGTTGGGTTCCTCTTCTGCCTAAAAGTTCTCCGGCACGAATTTGATAAATGCTGGGACACATAGCTGATTATCCCTTTACAATATATACATACACCTTACAGAGAGATACAGATATATGATGTAAACCCTTATCCAATGTCAAAACAGTTGACTTGGTCCACCTCATTTCAATAACCCTGCAACAGTACCTTCCGAACCAATACCCCCCGCTACCTCATCCTAGCTATTAACATACTCAACTGTAAACCATCTGAAAGACTTCATTCATAGTTTCATCTAACACCAAATCATGTGAAATCAAACATAGGGGTAATCATTATCCCATCCAGATCCCACCATAGATTAATTTGTGTACCGTTAGCTTTTTTTTTTTGCTTTGCTTGTTTATCTTCGTATTTTTTTAAAATTTGTTCATTACAGGAGTGCCTCTTCCTAAAGTGCACCCTAAGCGCTCGAAAAAGAAGAAGGTGGTGGAAGAGGAGGAGATGACGGAGGATGAGGAGGATGATGAGCAGGAAGAGGAGCAGCCAGGACCATCAGGGCATCAGGCCCATAGCCCACCTGAGGCAGTTCAGGTCCAGGAGGATGAGGAGGAGGAAGAAGACGAGGTGGTGACCACCCCCGGCCAGGAGGGTAAATATATTCTGTTGATGTTTTAATTTAAAAAATGTCCCCACACACATACAGGTGTCAGTTTAGTCTTCACTACAGGCAGATTTGATTCAAGAAAACAATTATAAACAAGTTCAAGTTCAAATTGTTATTCAGACTTCAAATATTACATAACCTAAAGTCCAACACTTTGTGTTCGCTCCAAGCAGTGTAATAAAAATATTAGTATATCACCACTCTTTAGGGTCTGTCAGAGACCATGCTCATTTCTCTGCAGGTTAAGTTTTCACATCTCCTGTGCACACTTGAAAAGAACAGCATTTTTAATCCAAACTTTATTTAAAAGGCTTGATGGAGTACGGGAGTGACCTGTGACACTATATCTATCTGGGCACTCAGTCCAAAAACACGGACCCTAATTAATTCCACGTAAAGTTTTTTTTACAGCAAGCTGATGTTACTGGTGTACTGATTTCCGTAAAGTATCTGAATGAGGCATACTGTTTAATATTGGATGTAACGAGCATCCAATATATAAAATTTTACCTAGACTAAAAAATAAAGTTCACAAAACCATATTAATATTTATCTAAAAAATGGTGTAAAAACTATGAAACTGTCAACAAAGAACGTACAATACACAACAGTAATATAAAACATGAACACTATAAAGTAATTAATCTACATCAAAAGCATTAACTTAACTACTAAGTCCATAACCCTAAAGTCTAAAGAACTATTATTAATCCTAACTAAACCAATATATAATGGATTAACATAGTAACATAGTAACATAGTATAAAAGGCCGAAAAAAGACATCTGTTCATCCAGTTTGGCCTGTTATCCTGCAAGTTGATCCAGAGGAAGGCAAAAAAAAAAACTGTGAGGTAGAAGCCAATTTTCCCTACTTTTTAGGGGAATAAAAACTTCCTTCCCGACTCCAATCAGGCATCAGAATAACTCCCTGGATCAACGACCCCTCTCTAGTAGCTATAGCCTGTAATATTATTACGCTCCAGAAATTCATCCAGACCCCTCTTGAATTCTTTTATTGTACTCACCATCACCACCTCCTCAGGCAGAGAGTTCCATAGTCTCACTGCTCTTACCGTAAAGAATCCTCTTCTATGTTTGTGTACAAACCTTCTTTCCTCCAGACGCAGAGGATGTCCCCTCGTCACAGTCACAGTCCTGGGGATAAATAGATGATGGGATAGATCTCTGTACTGACCCCTGATATATTTATACATAGTAATTAGATCTCCCCTCAGTCGTCTTTTTTCTAACGTGAATAACTCTAATTTTGATAATCTTTCAGGGTACTGTAGTTGCTCCATTCCAGTTATTACTTTAGTTGCCCTCCTCTGGACCCTCTCCATCTCTGCTATGTCTGCCTTGTTTACAGGAGCCCAGACCTGTACACAGTACTCCATGTGTGGTCTGACTAATGATTTGTAAAGTGGTAGGACTATGTTCTTATCACGGGCATCTATGCCCCTTTTGATGCAACCCATAATCTTATTGGCCTTGGCAGCAGCTGCCTGACACTGGTTTTTGCAGCTTAAACAAAATTCCTAGATCCTTTTCCATGTCAGTGCTACTGAGTGTTTTACCATTTAGTATGTACGGGTGACTTGCATTATTCCTTCCCATGTGCATAACCTTACATTTGTCAGTGTTAAACCTCATCTGCCACTTATCTGCCCAAGCCTGCAATCTATCCAGATCCCTCTGTAGTAGTATACTGTCCTCTGTAGTATATATACAGTATACTGTCCTCTGTAGTATATATATACAGTATACTGTCCTCTTCAGTGTTAATTACTTTACACAGTTTAGTGTCATCTGCAAAAATTTATATTTTACTGTGCAAGCCTTCTACAAGATCATTAATAAATATATTGAAGAGAATAGGGCCCAATTCTGACCCCTGAGGTACCCCACTAGTGACAGTGACCTAATCTGAGTGTGTACCGTTAATAACCACCCTCTGTTTTCTATCATTGAGCCAGTTGCTTACCGACTTACAGACGTTTTCTCCCAGTCCGAGCATTCTCATTTTATATACTAACCTTTTATATGGTACAGTGTCAAATGCTTTGGAGAAGTCCAGATATACGACATTCATTGATTTGCCGCTGTCAAGTCTAGAACTTACCTCCTCATAAAAACTGATTAAATTAGTTTGACATGACCGATCCCTCACGAAGCCATGCTGATATGGCGTTATTTGCTTATTTCCGTTGAGATGCTCTAAGATAGCATCTCTCAGAAAACCTTCAAACAATTTACCCACAACAGATGTTAAACTTACCGGCCTATAGTTTCCAGGCTCTGTTTTTGGACCCTTTTTGAATATTGGCACCACATTTGCTATGCGCCAATCCTGTGGGACATTCCCTGTCAGTATAAAGTCCACAAATATCAGAAATAAGGGTCTGGCTATGACATTACTTAATTCCCTTAGGATACGGGGGTGTATGCCATCCGGTCCTGGCGATTTGTCTATTTTAATCTTTTTAAGTCGCTGATGTACTTCTTCCTGGGTCAGACAGGGCTTTATCTGCTTTATACACTAAACAATGATTGTCTTTTAAAGTAGATTTAAAATGTATATTTCCTTTACTTTTACAGCAATAAACAACTTATTGAAAGAGGTGAAAAAAGTGCAGCGGGAGCAGTGCGAACGCATGAAAAAGTTGAGAACGCAGCTGCTGAAAAGGGTGAGGGATGAGCTGACCCTAGCAGAGGAGGCCAACAAAAAGGCCCTGGATGGACTGCTCCAAAAGCTCCAAGAAATTAAAAAATTGTCTTAATTTTATTTTTTCATTTGTTTTTTGGGGCTTCTGTTATTTATATTCTTATTTTTTTTTTATTTAAAGATTGTTTTATAAAACTTTATTGTTCTATAAAATTTGTTGTGTTTTGTTTTATTGTAACCAATGGGGTTACAGTACGGACAATTTAGTCTGGGCCAAAGTAATAATTCATTATCATTACATACAACAGCCACCGTTACATCGAAACAGGGTAATAGACATGGCGCCGCTTATGGTCGGAGCCCCGAACACTAGTGTGAAAGTAGCCTTACCGTGTACCTAATGCTGTCTGTTCTGCTGTCTGTCCTCCTGACCCTGGAATAAAGGGGCCTTACAACAAATGTCTAAAATTACACTGTAACATTAAATACAAATAAAAAACAACACACGTTATCAAACTGTAAAAAATTTCTTTATTAAAACAAAAATAATAAAGCAAGCCTCTATGGCAACTTTTTCAGCTCCAGTACTATTTTGTCCAGTTTTCGGAGCTGGTGGAGGTTTATTTATTGCCGCAGATTTCCGATTAAAGCGGTGTTTAATTTTTTTTAGCTCCGCTACATTTTTTCTAAATTCTTGTTTGGTGGCCTCCAATTCTCGTATGGCCATGTTTACAACTGAAAAAAAAAATATTATAATTAAAATTAGGGTTACTTATAAGACAAATAGTGCATTTTTTTTAATTTTAATATAACACTAGTTTCTGTTGTCCCCTCATTGTTACCACTTTTAACCACTTCACGACCGGCCATTTAGCGTAGGCCTCAGCGAAACGTGACTATATGCAGAGGGACAATCTATTACGGATACGGACCAACAAACACCCTGCCCCCAGGCATAATCGTTTGTGAACCGGGGTGCAAATGCAGCGCAGCTAAACAGGCAGCCATGTTAACTAAGGGCTGCTATTTTTCAGATTTATTACACATGTGCATTACAGCTCCGGAGATGCAGGGTGGTGTGGGGATCTTGGGATGCTTGTGAATATGTTATGTATATCAAATTATAGTAATGTGTGCACATATTTACCCTCCCGGTAAACCTCTTCCTCCTCCTCCTCTTCCATATTTACCCTCCCGGTAAACCTCTTCCTCCTCTTCTGGAGCTGGGGGGCGGAATCAGGTGGCTGGGAAGGTCCGGCCTCCTCCTCAGTGGCCTCTGTCTCGGCAACATCTTGGGGGGAAGTGGCCTCTACATTTTCCCCCTCCTCCTCTATGGCCGCCTCAACATTTTCCCTCTCCTCCTCCATGGGCGCCTCTAGATTTTCTCCCTGCTCCTTGTTCACCTTTTTTGTTTGGTTTTTTTTTTGTGGTGGCGGATCGAGGGAAGGGGTTTATCTGTAATAATGACACAATGTTAAAAATTTACACAAACAACTCATAAACCATAACCAAGGTAAAGATCAAGAAATTCCTATATGGTGGAATCTGCATGGGATTATGAATTATACCAATAGTGGATTTACCTTTTAAAAAAAAAAAAAACTAGTCTTAGTTACAAGGTAGGATGAGGTAACATGGGATTTGTTAGGAAGGTGCCCTATAGGGTATTGTGACTGGCTAGTGGATGCTTAGGTAAAGCAAACAACAGTTCGGAAATTAGATGAGGGGTTATTGGATGGTGTTATGTTAGGTATATAATTTTTGGTGGCTGCCAGCGTTATACTGTCTGCTAAGCCACATTTTGAAGATCTGTTGATTTAGTTGTCACGGTAACTTTATAATTAGAAGGAGGCTTAAAGTCTCCCCTTTAAGTGTCACTTTGACGGTGACCGCCCCTTTAACAGTGACTTTGATGGTGACCGGCCCTAATACACAGTGACTTTCACGGTGAACGCCCCTTTAACTGTGAACTCCACAGCTCCCGTCAATTGGCAGTTAGGATTAGAGTTGAGCGAACACCTGGATGTTCGGGTTCGAGAAGTTCGGCCGAACTTCCTGGAAATATTCGGGTTCGGGATCCGAACCCGATCCGAACTTCGTCCCGAACCCGAACCCCATTGAAGTCAATGGGGACCCAAACTTTTGGGCACTAAAAAGGCTGTAAAACAGCCCAGGAAAGAGCTAGAGGGCTGCAAAAGGCAGCAACATGTAGGTAAATCCCCTGCAAACAAATGTGGATAGGGAAATGAATTAAAATAAAAATAAAAAAAATAAAAATGAACCAATATCAATTGGACAGAGGTCCCATAGCAGAGAATCTGGCTTCACGTCAGCAGAGAATCAGTCTCTTCATGCCATAGCAGAGAATCTGGCTTAATGTCAGCGCAGAATCAGTCTTCATGTCATAGCAGAGAATCAGGCTTCACGTCACCCACCACTGGAACAGGCCACTGTCACACATTTAGGCCCAGGCACCCAGACAGAGGAGAGCGGTCCCGTAACAGAGAATCTGGCCTTATGTCAGTGCAGAATCTGTCTTCATGTCATAGCAGAGAATCAGGCTTCACGTCACCCACCACTGGAACAGGCCACTGTCACACATTTAGGCCCAGGCACCCAGGCAGAGGAGAGAGGTCCCGTAACAGAGAATCTGGCCTTATGTCAGCGCAGAATCTGTCTTCATGTCATAGCAGAGAATCAGGCTTCACGTCACCCACCACTGGAACAGGCCACTGTCACACATTTAGGCCCTGGCACCCAGACAGAGGAGAGCGGTCCCGTAACAGAGAATCTGGCCTTATGTCAACGCAGAATCTGTCTTCATGTGATAGCAGAGAATCAGGCTTCACGTCACCCACCACTGGAACAGGCCACTGTCACACATTTAGGCCCAGGCACCCAGGCAGAGGAGAGAGGTCCCGTAACAGAGAATCTGGCCTTATGTCAGCGCAGAATCTGTCTTCATGTCATAGCAGAGAATCAGGCTTCACGTCACCCACCACTGGAACAGGCCACTGTCACACATTTAGGTCCAGGCACCCAGGCAGAGGAGAGAGGTCCCGTAACAGAGAATCTGGCCTTATGTCAGCGCAGAATCTGTCTTCATGTCATAGCAGAGAATCAGGCTTCACGTCACCCACCAATGGAACAGGCCACTGTCACACATTTAGGCCCAGGCATCCAGGCAGAGGAGAGAGGTCCCGTAACAGAGAATCTGGCCTTATGTCAGCGCAGAATCTGTATTCATGTCAAAGCAGAGAATCAGGCTTCACGTCACCCACCACTGGAACAGGCCACTGTTACACATTTAGGCCCCGGCACCCAGACAGAGGAGAGCGGTCCCGTAACAGAGAATCTGGCCTTATGTCAGCGCAGAATCTGTCTTCATGTCATAGCAGAGAATCAGGCTTCACGTCACCCACCACTGGAACAGGCCACTGTCACACATTTAGGCCCAGGCACCCAGGCAGAGGAGAGAGGTCCCGTAACAGAAAATCTGGCCTTATGTCAGCGCAGAATCTGTCTTCATGTCATAGCAGAGAATCAGGCTTCACGTCACCCACCACTGGAACAGGCCACTGTCACACATTTAGGCCCCGGCACCCAGACAGAGGAGAGCGGTCCCGTAACAGAGAATCTGGCCTTATGTCAGCGCAGAATCTGTCTTCATGTCATAGCAGATAATCAGGCTTCACGTCACCCACCACTGGAACAGGCCACTGTCACACATTTAGGCCCAGGCACCCAGGCAGAGGAGAGAGGTCCCGTAACAGAGAATCTGGCCTTATGTCAGCGCAGAATCTGTCTTCATGTCATAGCAGAGAATCAGGCTTCACGTCACCGACCACTGGAACAGGCCACTGTCACAAATTAGGCCCAGGCACCCAGGCAGAGGAGAGAGGTCCCGTAACAGAGAATCTGGCCTTATGTCAGCGCAGAATCTGTATTCATGTCATAGCAGAGAATCAGGCTTCACGTCACCCACCACTGGAACAGGCCACTGTCACACATTTAGGCCCCGGCACCCAGACAGAGGAGAGTGGTCCTATAACAGAGAATCTGGCCTTATGTCAGCGCAGAATCTGTCTTCATGTCATAGCAGAGAATCAGGCATCACGTCACCCACCACTGGAACAGGCCACTGTCACACATTTAGGCCCAGGCACCCAGGCAGAGGAGAGAGGTCCCGTAACAGAGAATCTGGCCTTATGTCAGCACAGAATCTGTCTTCATGTCATAGCAGAGAATCAGGCATCACGTCACCCACCAGTGGAACAGGCCACTGTCACACATTTAGGCCCAGGCACCCAGGCAGAGGAGAGAGGTCCCGTAACAGAGAATCTGGCCTTATGTCAGCACAGAATCTGTCTTCATGTCATAGCAGAGAATCAGGCATCACGTCACCCACCACTGGAACAGGCCACTGTCACACATTTAGGCCCAGGCACCCAGGCAGAGGAGAGAGGTCCCGTAACAGAGAATCTGGCCATATGTCAGCACAGAATCTGTCTTCATGTCATAGCAGAGAATCAGGCTTCACGTCACCCACCACTGGAACAGGCCACTGTCACACATTTAGGCCCAGGCACCCAGGCAGAGGAGAGAGGTCCCGTAACAGTGAATCTGGCCATATGTCAGCGCAGAATCTGTCTTCATTTCATAGCAGAGAATCAGGCTTCACGTCACCCACCACTGGAACAGGCCACTGTCACACATTTAGGCCCAGGCACCCAGGCAGAGGAGAGAGGTCCCGTAACAGAGAATCTGACCATATGTCAGCGCAGAATCTGTCTACATGTCATAGCAGAGAATCAGGCTTCACGTCACCCACCACTGGAACAGGCCACTGTCACACATTTAGGCCCAGGCACCCAGACAGAGGAGAGCGGTCCCGTAACAGAGAATCTGGCCTTATGTCAGCGCAGAATCTGTCTTCATGTCATAGCAGAGAATCAGGCTTCACGTCACCCACCACTGGAACAGGCCACTGTCACACATTTAGGCCCAGGCACCCAGGCAGAGGAGAGAGGTCCCGTAACAGAGAATCTGGCCTTATGTCAGCGCAGAATCTGTCTTCATGTCATAGCAGAGAATCAGGCTTCACGTCACCCACCACTGGAACAGGCCACTGTCACACATTTAGGCCCAGGCACCCAGGCAGAGGAGAGAGGTCCCGTAACAGAGAATCTGGCCTTATGTCAGCGCAGAATCTGTCTTCATGTCATAGCAGAGAATCAGGCTTCACGTCACCCACCACTGGAACAGGCCACTGTCCCACATTTAGGCCCAAGGCACCCAGACAGAGGAGAGCGGTCCCGTAACAGAGAATCTGGCCTTATGTCAGCGCAGAATCTGTCTTCATGTCATAGCAGAGAATCAGGCTTCACGTCACCCACCACTGGAACAGGCCACTGTCACACATTTAGGCCCAGGCACCCAGGCAGAGGAGAGAGGTCCCGTAACAGAGAATCTGGCCTTATGTCAGCGCAGAATCTGTATTCATGTCATAGCAGAGAATCAGGCTTCACGTCACCCACCACTGGAACAGGCCACTGTCACACATTTAGGCCCCGGCACCCAGACAGAGGAGAGAGGTCCTGTAACAGAGAATCTGGCCTTATGTCAGCACAGAATCTGTCTTCATGTCATAGCAGAGAATCAGGCATCACGTCACCCACCACTGGAACAGGCCACTGTCACACATTTAGGCCCAGGCACCCAGGCAGAGGAGAGAGGTCCCGTAACAGAGAATCTGGCCTTATGTCAGCGCAGAATCTGTCTTCATGTCATAGCAGAGAATCAGGCATCACGTCACCCACCACTGGAACAGGCCACTGTCACACATTTAGGCCCAGGCACCCAGGCAGAGGAGAGAGGTCCCGTAACAGAGAATCTGGCCTTATGTCAGCGCAGAATCAGTCTTCATGTCATAGCAGAGAATCAGGCTTCACGTCACCCACCACTGGAACAGGCCACTGTCACACATTTAGGCCCAGGCAACCAGGCAGAGGAGAGAGGTCCCGTAACAGAGAATCTGGCCTTATGTCAGCACAAAATCTGTCTTCATGTCATAGCAGAGAATCAGGCATCACGTCACCCACCACTGGAACAGGCCAATGTCACACATTTAGGCCCAGGCACCCAGTCAGAGGAGAGAGGTCCCGTAACAGAGAATCTGGCCTTATGTCAGCGCAGAATCAGTCTTCATGTCATAGCAGAGAATCAGGCTTCACGTCACCCACCACTGGAACAGGCCACTGTCACACATTTAGGCCCCGGCACCCAGACAGAGGAGAGAGGTCCTGTAACAGAGAATCTGGCCTTATGTCAGCACAGAATCTGTCTTCATGTCATAGCAGAGAATCAGGCATCACGTCACCCACCACTGGAACAGGCCACTGTCACACATTTAGGCCCAGGCACCCAGGCAGAGGAGAGCGGTCCCGTAACAGAGAATCTGGCCTTATGTCAGCGCAGAATCTGTCTTCATGTCATAGCAGAGAATCAGGCTTCACGTCACCCATCACTGGAACAGGCCACTGTCACACATTTAGGCCCAGGCACCCAGGCAGAGGAGAGAGGTCCCGTAACAGAGAAACTGGCCTTATGTCAGCGCAGAATCAGTCTTCATGTCATAGCAGAGAATCAGGCTTCACGTCATCCACCACTGGAACAGGCCACTGTCACACATTTAGGCCCCGGCACCCAGATAGAGGAGAGCGGTCCCGTAACAGAGAATCTGGCCTTATGTCAGCGCAGAATCTGTCTTCATGTCATAGCAGAGAATCAGGCTTCACGTCACCCATCACTGGAACAGGCCACTGTCACACATTTAGGCCCAGGCACCCAGGCAGAGGAGAGAGGTCCCGTAACAGAGAATCTGGCCTTATGTCAGCGCAGAATCTGTCTTCATGTCATAGCAGAGAATCAGGCTTCACGTCACCCACCACTGTAACAGGCCACTGTCACGCATTTAGGCCCAGGCACCCAGGCAGAGGAGAGAGGTCCCGTAACAGAGAATCTGGCCTTATGTCAGCGCAGAATCTGTATTCATGTCATAGCAGAGAATCAGGCTTCACGTCACCCACCACTGGAACAGGCCACTGTCACACATTTAGGCCCTGGCACCCAGACAGAGGAGAGCGGTCCCGTAACAGAGAATCTGGCCTTATGTCAACGCAGAATCTGTCTTCATGTCAAAGCAGAGAATCAGGCTTCACGTCACCCACCACTGGAACAGGCCACTGTCACACATTTAGGCCCAGGCACCCAGGCAGAGGAGAGAGGTCCCGTAACAGAGAATCTGGCCTTATGTCAGCGCAGAATCTGTCTTCATGTCATAGCAGAGAATCAGGCTTCACGTCACCCACCACTGGAACAGGCCACTGTCACACATTTAGGCCCTGGCACCCAGACAGAGGAGAGCGGTCCCGTAACAGAGAATCTGGCCTTATGTCAACGCAGAATCTGTCTTCATGTGATAGCAGAGAATCAGGCTTCACGTCACCCACCACTGGAACAGGCCACTGTCACACATTTAGGCCCAGGCACCCAGGCAGAGGAGAGAGGTCCCGTAACAGAGAATCTGGCCTTATGTCAGCGCAGAATCTGTCTTCATGTCATAGCAGAGAATCAGGCTTCACGTCACCCACCACTGGAACAGGCCACTGTCACACATTTAGGTCCAGGCACCCAGGCAGAGGAGAGAGGTCCCGTAACAGAGAATCTGGCCTTATGTCAGCGCAGAATCTGTCTTCATGTCATAGCAGAGAATCAGGCTTCACGTCACCCACCAATGGAACAGGCCACTGTCACACATTTAGGCCCAGGCACCCAGGCAGAGGAGAGAGGTCCCGTAACAGAGAATCTGGCCTTATGTCAGCGCAGAATCTGTATTCATGTCAAAGCAGAGAATCAGGCTTCACGTCACCCACCACTGGAACAGGCCACTGTCACACATTTAGGCCCCGGCACCCAGACAGAGGAGAGCGGTCCCGTAACAGAGAATCTGGCCTTATGTCAGCGCAGAATCTGTCTTCATGTCATAGCAGAGAATCAGGCTTCACGTCACCCACCACTGGAACAGGCCACTGTCACACATTTAGGCCCAGGCACCCAGGCAGAGGAGAGAGGTCCCGTAACAGAAAATCTGGCCTTATGTCAGCGCAGAATCTGTCTTCATGTCATAGCAGAGAATCAGGCTTCACGTCACCCACCACTGGAACAGGCCACTGTCACACATTTAGGCCCCGGCACCCAGACAGAGGAGAGCGGTCCCGTAACAGAGAATCTGGCCTTATGTCAGCGCAGAATCTGTCTTCATGTCATAGCAGATAATCAGGCTTCACGTCACCCACCACTGGAACAGGCCACTGTCACACATTTAGGCCCAGGCACCCAGGCAGAGGAGAGAGGTCCCGTAACAGAGAATCTGGCCTTATGTCAGCGCAGAATCTGTCTTCATGTCATAGCAGAGAATCAGGCTTCACGTCACCGACCACTGGAACAGGCCACTGTCACAAATTAGGCCCAGGCACCCAGGCAGAGGAGAGAGGTCCCGTAACAGAGAATCTGGCCTTATGTCAGCGCAGAATCTGTATTCATGTCATAGCAGAGAATCAGGCTTCACGTCACCCACCACTGGAACAGGCCACTGTCACACATTTAGGCCCCGGCACCCAGACAGAGGAGAGTGGTCCTATAACAGAGAATCTGGCCTTATGTCAGCGCAGAATCTGTCTTCATGTCATAGCAGAGAATCAGGCATCACGTCACCCACCACTGGAACAGGCCACTGTCACACATTTAGGCCCAGGCACCCAGGCAGAGGAGAGAGGTCCCGTAACAGAGAATCTGGCCTTATGTCAGCACAGAATCTGTCTTCATGTCATAGCAGAGAATCAGGCATCACGTCACCCACCAGTGGAACAGGCCACTGTCACACATTTAGGCCCAGGCACCCAGGCAGAGGAGAGAGGTCCCGTAACAGAGAATCTGGCCTTATGTCAGCACAGAATCTGTCTTCATGTCATAGCAGAGAATCAGGCATCACGTCACCCACCACTGGAACAGGCCACTGTCACACATTTAGGCCCAGGCACCCAGGCAGAGGAGAGAGGTCCCGTAACAGAGAATCTGGCCATATGTCAGCACAGAATCTGTCTTCATGTCATAGCAGAGAATCAGGCTTCACGTCACCCACCACTGGAACAGGCCACTGTCACACATTTAGGCCCAGGCACCCAGGCAGAGGAGAGAGGTCCCGTAACAGTGAATCTGGCCATATGTCAGCGCAGAATCTGTCTTCATTTCATAGCAGAGAATCAGGCTTCACGTCACCCACCACTGGAACAGGCCACTGTCACACATTTAGGCCCAGGCACCCAGGCAGAGGAGAGAGGTCCCGTAACAGAGAATCTGACCATATGTCAGCGCAGAATCTGTCTACATGTCATAGCAGAGAATCAGGCTTCACGTCACCCACCACTGGAACAGGCCACTGTCACACATTTAGGCCCAGGCACCCAGACAGAGGAGAGCGGTCCCGTAACAGAGAATCTGGCCTTATGTCAGCGCAGAATCTGTCTTCATGTCATAGCAGAGAATCAGGCTTCACGTCACCCACCACTGGAACAGGCCACTGTCACACATTTAGGCCCAGGCACCCAGGCAGAGGAGAGAGGTCCCGTAACAGAGAATCTGGCCTTATGTCAGCGCAGAATCTGTCTTCATGTCATAGCAGAGAATCAGGCTTCACGTCACCCACCACTGGAACAGGCCACTGTCACACATTTAGGCCCAGGCACCCAGGCAGAGGAGAGAGGTCCCCTAACAGAGAATCTGGCCTTATGTCAGCGCAGAATCTGTCTTCATGTCATAGCAGAGAATCAGGCTTCACGTCACCCACCACTGGAACAGGCCACTGTCCCACATTTAGGCCCAAGGCACCCAGACAGAGGAGAGCGGTCCCGTAACAGAGAATCTGGCCTTATGTCAGCGCAGAATCTGTCTTCATGTCATAGCAGAGAATCAGGCTTCACGTCACCCACCACTGGAACAGGCCACTGTCACACATTTAGGCCCAGGCACCCAGGCAGAGGAGAGAGGTCCCGTAACAGAGAATCTGGCCTTATGTCAGCGCAGAATCTGTATTCATGTCATAGCAGAGAATCAGGCTTCACGTCACCCACCACTGGAACAGGCCACTGTCACACATTTAGGCCCCGGCACCCAGACAGAGGAGAGAGGTCCTGTAACAGAGAATCTGGCCTTATGTCAGCACAGAATCTGTCTTCATGTCATAGCAGAGAATCAGGCATCACGTCACCCACCACTGGAACAGGCCACTGTCACACATTTAGGCCCAGGCACCCAGGCAGAGGAGAGAGGTCCCGTAACAGAGAATCTGGCCTTATGTCAGCGCAGAATCTGTCTTCATGTCATAGCAGAGAATCAGGCATCACGTCACCCACCACTGGAACAGGCCACTGTCACACATTTAGGCCCAGGCACCCAGGCAGAGGAGAGAGGTCCCGTAACAGAGAATCTGGCCTTATGTCAGCGCAGAATCAGTCTTCATGTCATAGCAGAGAATCAGGCTTCACGTCACCCACCACTGGAACAGGCCACTGTCACACATTTAGGCCCAGGCAACCAGGCAGAGGAGAGAGGTCCCGTAACAGAGAATCTGGCCTTATGTCAGCACAAAATCTGTCTTCATGTCATAGCAGAGAATCAGGCATCACGTCACCCACCACTGGAACAGGCCAATGTCACACATTTAGGCCCAGGCACCCAGTCAGAGGAGAGAGGTCCCGTAACAGAGAATCTGGCCTTATGTCAGCGCAGAATCAGTCTTCATGTCATAGCAGAGAATCAGGCTTCACGTCACCCACCACTGGAACAGGCCACTGTCACACATTTAGGCCCCGGCACCCAGACAGAGGAGAGAGGTCCTGTAACAGAGAATCTGGCCTTATGTCAGCACAGAATCTGTCTTCATGTCATAGCAGAGAATCAGGCATCACGTCACCCACCACTGGAACAGGCCACTGTCACACATTTAGGCCCAGGCACCCAGGCAGAGGAGAGCGGTCCCGTAACAGAGAATCTGGCCTTATGTCAGCGCAGAATCTGTCTTCATGTCATAGCAGAGAATCAGGCTTCACGTCACCCATCACTGGAACAGGCCACTGTCACACATTTAGGCCCAGGCACCCAGGCAGAGGAGAGAGGTCCCGTAACAGAGAAACTGGCCTTATGTCAGCGCAGAATCAGTCTTCATGTCATAGCAGAGAATCAGGCTTCACGTCATCCACCACTGGAACAGGCCACTGTCACACATTTAGGCCCCGGCACCCAGATAGAGGAGAGCGGTCCCGTAACAGAGAATCTGGCCTTATGTCAGCGCAGAATCTGTCTTCATGTCATAGCAGAGAATCAGGCTTCACGTCACCCATCACTGGAACAGGCCACTGTCACACATTTAGGCCCAGGCACCCAGGCAGAGGAGAGAGGTCCCGTAACAGAGAATCTGGCCTTATGTCAGCGCAGAATCTGTCTTCATGTCATAGCAGAGAATCAGGCTTCACGTCACCCACCACTGTAACAGGCCACTGTCACACATTTAGGCCCAGGCACCCAGGCAGAGGAGAGAGGTCCCGTAACAGAGAATCTGGCCTTATGTCAGCGCAGAATCTGTATTCATGTCATAGCAGAGAATCAGGCTTCACGTCACCCACCACTGGAACAGGCCACTAACAGAGAATCTGGCCTTATGTCAGCACAGAATCTGTCTTCATGTCATAGCAGAGAATCAGGCTTCACGTCACCCACCAGTGGAACAGGCCACTGTCACACATTTAGGCCCAGGCACCCAGGCAGAGGAGAGAGGTCCCGTAACAGAGAATCTGGCCTTATGTCAGCGCAGAATCAGTCTTCATGTTATAGCAGAGAATCAGGCTTCACGTCACCCACCACTGGAACAGGCCACTGTCACACATTTAGGCCCAGGCACCCAGGCAGAGGAGAGAGGTCCCGTAACAGAGAATCTGGCCTTATGTCAGCACAGAATCTGTCTTCATGTCATAGCAGAGAATCAGGCATCACGTCACCCACCACTGGAACAGGCCACTGTCACACATTTAGGCCCAGGCACCCAGGCAGAGGAGAGAGGTCCCGTAACAGAGAATCTGGCCTTATGTCAGCACAGAATCTGTCTTCATGTCATAGCAGAGAATCAGGCTTCACGTCACCCACCACTGGAACAGGCCACTGTCACACATTTAGGCCCAGGCACCCAGGCAGAGGAGATAGGTCCCGTAACAGAGAATCTGGCCATATGTCAGCGCAGAATCTGTCTTCATGTCATAGCAGAGAATCAGGCTTCACGTCACCCACCACTGGAACAGGCCACTGTCACACATTTAGGCCCCGGCACCCAGACAGAGGAAAGCGGTCCCGTAACAGAGAATCTGGCCTTATGTCAGCGCAGAATCTGTCTTCATGTCATAGCAGAGAATCAGGCTTCACGTCACCCACCACTGGAACAGGCCACTGTCACACATTTAGGCCCAGGCACCCAGGCAGAGGAGAGAGGTCCCGTAACAGAGAATCTGGCCTTATGTCATCGCAGAATCTGTATTCATGTCATAGCAGAGAATCAGGCTTCACGTCACCCACCACTGGAACAGGCCACTGTCACACATTTAGGCCCAGGCACCCAGGCAGAGGAGAGAGGTCCCGTAACAGAGAATCTGGCCTTATGTCAGCGCAGAATCTGTCTTCATGTCATAGCAGAGAATCAGGCTTCACGTCACCCACCACTGGAACAGGCCACTGTCACACATTTAGGCCCAGGCACCCAGACAGAGGAGAGCGGTCCCGTAACAGAGAATCTGGCCTTATGTCAGTGCAGAATCTGTCTTCATGTCATAGCAGAGAATCAGGCTTCACGTCACCCACCACTGGAACAGGCCACTGTCACACATTTAGGCCCAGGCACCCAGGCAGAGGAGAGAGGTCCCGTAACAGAGAATCTGGCCTTATGTCAGCGCAGAATCTGTCTTCATGTCATAGCAGAGAATCAGGCTTCACGTCACCCACCACTGGAACAGGCCACTGTCACACATTTAGGCCCAGGCAACCAGGCAGAGGAGAGAGGTCCCGTAACAGAGAATCTGGCCTTATGTCAGCACAAAATCTGTCTTCATGTCATAGCAGAGAATCAGGCATCACGTCACCCACCAGTGGAACAGGCCACTGTCACACATTTAGGCCCAGGCACCCAGGCAGAGGAGAGAGGTCCCGTAACAGAGAATCTGGCCTTATGTCAGCGCAGAATCAGTCTTCATGTCATAGCAGAGAATCAGGCTTCACGTCACCCACCACTGGAACAGGCCACTGTCACACATTTAGGCCCAGGCAGAGGAGAGAGGTCCCGTAACAGAGAATCTGGCCTTATGTCAGCACAGAATCTGTCTTCATGTCATAGCAGAGAATCAGGCATCACGTCACCCACCACTGGAACAGGCCACTGTCACACATTTAGGCCCAGGCACCCAGGCAGAGGAGAGAGGTCCCGTAACAGAGAATCTGGCCATATGTCAGCACAGAATCTGTCTTCATGTCATAGCAGAGAATCAGGCTTCACGTCACCCACCACTGGAACAGGCCACTGTCACACATTTAGGCCCAGGCACCCAGGCAGAGGAGAGAGGTCCCGTAACAGTGAATCTGGCCTTATGTCAGCGCAGAATCTGTCTTCATGTCATAGCAGAGAATCAGGCATCACGTCACCCACCACTGGAACAGGCCACTGTCACACATTTAGGCCCAGGCACCCAGGCAGAGGAGAGAGGTCCCGTAACAGAGAATCTGGCCTTATGTCAGCACAGAATCTGTCTTCATGTCATAGCAGAGAATCAGGCATCACGTCACCCACCACTGGAACAGGCCACTGTCACACATTTAGGCCCAGGCACCCAGGCAGAGGATAGAGGTCCCGTAACAGAGAATCTGGCCTTATGTCAGCGCAGAATCAGTCTTCATGTCATAGCAGAGAATCAGGCTTCACGTCACCCACCACTGGAACTGGCCACTGTCACACATTTAGGCCCAGGCACCCAGGCAGAGGAGAGAGGTCCCGTAACAGAGAATCTGGCCTTATGTCAGCACAGAATCTGTCTTCATGTCATAGCAGAGAATCAGGCATCACGTCACCCACCACTGGAACAGGCCATTGTCACACATTTAGGCCCAGGCACCCAGGCAGAGACGAGAGGTCCCGTAACAGAGAATCTGGCCTTATGTCAGCGCAGAATCAGTCTTAATGTCATAGCAGAGAATCAGGCTTCACGTCACCCACCACTGGAACAGGCCACTGTCACATATTTAGGCCCCTGCACCCAGACAGAGGAGAGAGGTCCTGTAACAGAGAATCTGGCCTTATGTCAGCACAGAATCTGTCTTCATGTCATAGCAGAGAATCAGGCATCACGTCAACCACCACTGGAACAGGCCACTGTCACACATTTAGGCCCAGGCACCCAGGCAGAGGAGAGAGGTCCCGTAACAGAGAATTTGGCCTTATGTCAGCGCAGAATCAGTCTTCATGTCATAGCAGAGAATCAGGCTTCACGTCACCCACCACTGGAA
>NC_053390.1:525396129-525435339 GCF_905171765.1 Bufo bufo | reverse complement strand
TGCACTGTGTGACAGGTTAAGGTTTAATCTCAGAATCAGACTTCTATCTGCACGGTAGCGTGTGTCTTAGGTTTTTCTGAATGACACTATCAATACCTTCAATGTAAGATATCCTTTTTGGGATAGATTTCAAGTAGGCCTCAAATACCAGAAACTAGTTATTTTGAGAATGGCAAATTTGGGAATAGTTTTTCAACCCAGTAAAAAAAGTGTGCTTTTACGGTCACTACAAATAACTTGACCAGCTAAAACAGTACAGATTTGCTTGAATAGAAATGTGAGACCTGTTTTTTTTTGCACTGTGTGACAGGTTAAGGTTTAATCTCAGAATCAGACTTCTATCTGCACGGTAGCGTGTGTCTTAGGTTTTTCTGAATGACACTATCAATACCTTCAATGTAAGATATCCTTTTTGGGATAGATTTCAAGTAGGCCTCAAATACCAGAAACTAGTTATTTTGAGAATGGCAAATTTGGGAATGTTTTTTCAACCCAGAACAAAAAGTGTGCTTTTACGGTCACTACAAATAACTTGAGCAGCTAAAACAGTGCAGATTTGGTTGAATAGAGATGTGAGACCTGTTTTTTTTTTGCGCTGTGTGACAGGTTAAGGTTTAATCACAGAATCAGACTTCTATCTGCACGCTAGCGTGTGTCTTAGGTTTTTCTGAATGACACTATCAGCACCTTCAATGTAAGATATCCTTTTTGGGATAGATTTCAAGTAGGCCTCAAATACCAGAAACTAGTTATTTTGAGAATGGCAAATTTGGGAATAGTTTTTCAACCCAGAAAAAAAAGTGTGCTTTTACGGTCACTACAAATAACTTGACCAGCTAAAACAGTACAGATTTGCTTGAATAGAAATGTGAGACCTGTTTTTTTTTGCACTGTGTGACAGGTTAAGGTTTAATCTCAGAATCAGACTTCTATCTGCACGGTAGCGTGTGTCTTAGGTTTTTCTGAATGACACTATCAATACCTTCAATGTAAGATATCCTTTTTGGGATAGATTTCAAGTAGGCCTCAAATACCAGAAACTAGTTATTTTGAGAATGGCAAATTTGGGAATAGTTTTTCAACCCAGAAAAAAAAGTGTGCTTTTACGGTCACTACAAATAACTTGACCAGCTAAAACAGTACAGATTTGCTTGAATAGAAATGTGAGACCTGTTTTTTTTTGCACTGTGTGACAGGTTAAGGTTTAATCTCAGAATCAGACTTCTATCTGCACGGTAGCGTGTGTCTTAGGTTTTTCTGAATGACACTATCAATACCTTCAATGTAAGATATCCTTTTTGGGATAGATTTCAAGTAGGCCTCAAATACCAGAAACTAGTTATTTTGAGAATGGCAAATTTGGGAATAGTTTTTCAACCCAGAACAAAAAGTGTGCTTTTACGGTCACTACAAATAACTTGAGCAGCTAAAACAGTGCAGATTTGGTTGAATAGAGATGTGAGACCTGTTTTTTTTTGCGCTGTGTGACAGGTATAGGTTTAATCACAGAATCAGACTTCTATCTGCACGCTAGCGTGTGTCTTAGGTTTTTCTGAATGACACTATCAGCACCTTCAATGTAAGATATCCTTTTTGGGATAGATTTCAAGTAGGCCTCAAATACCAGAAACTAGTTATTTTGAGAATGGCAAATTTGGGAATAGTTTTTCAACCCAGAAAGAAAAGTGTGCTTTTACGGTCACTACAAATAACTTGACCAGCTAAAACAGTACAGATTTTCTTGAATAGAAATGTGAGACCTTTTTTTTTTTGCACTGTGTGACAGGTTAAGGTTTAATCTCAGAATCAGACTTCTATCTGCACGGTAGCGTGTGTCTTAGGTTTTTCTGAATGACACTATCAATACCTTCAATGTAAGATATCCTTTTTGGGATAGATTTCAAGTAGGCCTCAAATACCAGAAACTAGTTATTTTGAGAATGGCAAATTTGGGAATAGTTTTTCAACCCAGAAAAAAAAGTGTGCTTTTACGGTCACTACAAATAACTTGACCAGCTAAAACAGTACAGATTTGCTTGAATAGAAATGTGAGACCTGTTTTTTTTTGCACTGTGTGACAGGTTAAGGTTTAATCTCAGAATCAGACTTCTATCTGCACGGTAGCGTGTGTCTTAGGTTTTTCTGAATGACACTATCAATACCTTCAATGTAAGATATCCTTTTTGGGATAGATTTCAAGTAGGCCTCAAATACCAGAAACTAGTTATTTTGAGAATGGCAAATTTGGGAATAGTTTTTCAATCCAGTAAAAAAAGTGTGCTTTTACGGTCACTACAAATAACTTGACCAGCTAAAACAGTACAGATTTGCTTGAATAGAAATGTGAGACCTGTTTTTTTTTGCACTGTGTGACAGGTTAAGGTTTAATCTCAGAATCAGACTTCTATCTGCACGGTAGCGTGTGTCTTAGGTTTTTCTGAATGACACTATCAATACCTTCAATGTAAGATATCCTTTTTGGGATAGATTTCAAGTAGGCCTCAAATACCAGAAACTAGTTATTTTGAGAATGGCAAATTTGGGAATGTTTTTTCAACCCAGAACAAAAAGTGTGCTTTTACGGTCACTACAAATAACTTGAGCAGCTAAAACAGTGCAGATTTGCTTGAATAGAGATGTGAGACCTGTTTTTTTTTTGCGCTGTGTGACAGGTATAGGTTTAATCACAGAATCAGACTTCTATCTGCACGCTAGCGTGTGTCTTAGGTTTTTCTGAATGACACTATCAGCACCTTCAATGTAAGATATCCTTTTTGGGATAGATTTCAAGTAGGCCTCAAATACCAGAAACTAGTTATTTTGAGAATGGCAAATTTGGGAATAGTTTTTCAACCCAGAAAAAAAAGTGTGCTTTTACGGTCACTACAAAAAACTTGACCAGCTAAAACAGTACAGATTTGCTTGAATAGAAATGTGAGACCTGTTTTTTTTTGCACTGTGTGACAGGTTAAGGTTTAATCTCATAATCAGACTTCTATCTGCACGGTAGCGTGTGTCTTAGGTTTTTCTGAATGACACTATCAATACCTTCAATGTAAGATATCCTTTTTGGGATAGATTTCAAGTAGGCCTCAAATACCAGAAACTAGTTATTTTAGAATGGCAAATTTGGGAATAGTTTTTCAACCCAGAAAAAAAAGTGTGCTTTTACGGTCACTACAAATAACTTGACCAGCTAAAACAGTACAGATTTGCTTGAATAGAAATGTGAGACCTGTTTTTTTTTGCACTGTGTGACAGGTTAAGGTTTAATCTCAGAATCAGACTTCTATCTGCACGGTAGCGTGTGTCTTAGGTTTTTCTGAATGACACTATCAATACCTTCAATGTAAGATATCCTTTTTGGGATAGATTTCAAGTAGGCCTCAAATACCAGAAACTAGTTATTTTGAGAATGGCAAATTTGGGAATAGTTTTTCAACCCAGAAAAAAAAGTGTGCTTTTACGGTAACTACAAATAACTTGAGCAGCTAAAACAGTACAGATTTGCTTAAATAGAAATGTGAGACCTGTTTTTTTTTTGCACTGTGTGACAGGTTAAGGTTTAATCTCATAATCAGACTTCTATCTGCACGGTAGCGTGTGTCTTAGGTTTTTCTGAATGACACTATCAATACCTTCAATGTAAGATATCCTTTTTGGGATAGATTTCAAGTAGGCCTCAAATACCAGAAACTAGTTATTTTGAGAATGGCAAATTTGGGAATAGTTTTTCAACCCAGAAAGAAAAGTGTGCTTTTACGGTCACTACAAATAACTTGACCAGCTAAAACAGTACAGATTTTCTTGAATAGAAATGTGAGACCTTTTTTTTTTTGCACTGTGTGACAGGTTAAGGTTTAATCTCAGAATCAGACTTCTATCTGCACGGTAGCGTGTGTCTTAGGTTTTTCTGAATGACACTATCAATACCTTCAATGTAAGATATCCTTTTTGGGATAGATTTCAAGTAGGCCTCAAATACCAGAAACTAGTTATTTTGAGAATGGCAAATTTGGGAATAGTTTTTCAACCCAGAAAAAAAAGTGTGCTTTTACGGTCACTACAAATAACTTGACCAGCTAAAACAGTACAGATTTGCTTGAATAGAAATGTGAGACCTGTTTTTTTTTGCACTGTGTGACAGGTTAAGGTTTAATCTCAGAATCAGACTTCTATCTGCACGGTAGCGTGTGTCTTAGGTTTTTCTGAATGACACTATCAATACCTTCAATGTAAGATATCCTTTTTGGGATAGATTTCAAGTAGGCCTCAAATACCAGAAACTAGTTATTTTGAGAATGGCAAATTTGGGAATAGTTTTTCAACCCAGTAAAAAAAGTGTGCTTTTACGGTCACTACAAATAACTTGACCAGCTAAAACAGTACAGATTTGCTTGAATAGAAATGTGAGACCTGTTTTTTTTTGCACTGTGTGACAGGTTAAGGTTTAATCTCAGAATCAGACTTCTATCTGCACGGTAGCGTGTGTCTTAGGTTTTTCTGAATGACACTATCAATACCTTCAATGTAAGATATCCTTTTTGGGATAGATTTCAAGTAGGCCTCAAATACCAGAAACTAGTTATTTTGAGAATGGCAAATTTGGGAATAGTTTTTCAACCCAGAAAAAAAAGTGTGCTTTTACGGTCACTACAAATAACTTGACCAGCTAAAACAGTACAGATTTGCTTGAATAGAAATGTGAGACCTGTTTTTTTTTGCACTGTGTGACAGGTTAAGGTTTAATCTCAGAATCAGACTTCTATCTGCACGGTAGCGTGTGTCTTAGGTTTTTCTGAATGACACTATCAATACCTTCAATGTAAGATATCCTTTTTGGGATAGATTTCAAGTAGGCCTCAAATACCAGAAACTAGTTATTTTGAGAATGGCAAATTTGGGAATGTTTTTTCAACCCAGAACAAAAAGTGTGCTTTTACGGTCACTACAAATAACTTGAGCAGCTAAAACAGTGCAGATTTGGTTGAATAGAGATGTGAGACCTGTTTTTTTTTGCGCTGTGTGACAGGTATAGGTTTAATCACAGAATCAGACTTCTATCTGCACGCTAGCGTGTGTCTTAGGTTTTTCTGAATGACACTATCAGCACCTTCAATGTAAGATATCCTTTTTGGGATAGATTTCAAGTAGGCCTCAAATACCAGAAACTAGTTATTTTGAGAATGGCAAATTTGGGAATAGTTTTTCAACCCAGAAAGAAAAGTGTGCTTTTACGGTCACTACAAATAACTTGACCAGCTAAAACAGTACAGATTTTCTTGAATAGAAATGTGAGACCTTTTTTTTTTTGCACTGTGTGACAGGTTAAGGTTTAATCTCAGAATCAGACTTCTATCTGCACGGTAGCGTGTGTCTTAGGTTTTTCTGAATGACACTATCAATACCTTCAATGTAAGATATCCTTTTTGGGATAGATTTCAAGTAGGCCTCAAATACCAGAAACTAGTTATTTTGAGAATGGCAAATTTGGGAATAGTTTTTCAACCCAGAAAAAAAAGTGTGCTTTTACGGTCACTACAAATAACTTGACCAGCTAAAACAGTACAGATTTGCTTGAATAGAAATGTGAGACCTGTTTTTTTTTGCACTGTGTGACAGGTTAAGGTTTAATCTCAGAATCAGACTTCTATCTGCACGGTAGCGTGTGTCTTAGGTTTTTCTGAATGACACTATCAATACCTTCAATGTAAGATATCCTTTTTGGGATAGATTTCAAGTAGGCCTCAAATACCAGAAACTAGTTATTTTGAGAATGGCAAATTTGGGAATAGTTTTTCAACCCAGTAAAAAAAGTGTGCTTTTACGGTCACTACAAATAACTTGACCAGCTAAAACAGTACAGATTTGCTTGAATAGAAATGTGAGACCTGTTTTTTTTTGCACTGTGTGACAGGTTAAGGTTTAATCTCAGAATCAGACTTCTATCTGCACGGTAGCGTGTGTCTTAGGTTTTTCTGAATGACACTATCAATACCTTCAATGTAAGATATCCTTTTTGGGATAGATTTCAAGTAGGCCTCAAATACCAGAAACTAGTTATTTTGAGAATGGCAAATTTGGGAATGTTTTTTCAACCCAGAACAAAAAGTGTGCTTTTACGGTCACTACAAATAACTTGAGCAGCTAAAACAGTGCAGATTTGGTTGAATAGAGATGTGAGACCTGTTTTTTTTTTGCGCTGTGTGACAGGTATAGGTTTAATCACAGAATCAGACTTCTATCTGCACGCTAGCGTGTGTCTTAGGTTTTTCTGAATGACACTATCAGCACCTTCAATGTAAGATATCCTTTTTGGGATAGATTTCAAGTAGGCCTCAAATACCAGAAACTAGTTATTTTGAGAATGGCAAATTTGGGAATAGTTTTTCAACCCAGAAAAAAAAGTGTGCTTTTACGGTCACTACAAAAAACTTGACCAGCTAAAACAGTACAGATTTGCTTGAATAGAAATTTGAGACCTGTTTTTTTTTGCACTGTGTGACAGGTTAAGGTTTAATCTCATAATCAGACTTCTATCTGCACGGTAGCGTGTGTCTTAGGTTTTTCTGAATGACACTATCAATACCTTCAATGTAAGATATCCTTTTTGGGATAGATTTCAAGTAGGCCTCAAATACCAGAAACTAGTTATTTTAAGAATGGCAAATTTGGGAATAGTTTTTCAACCCAGAAAAAAAAGTGTGCTTTTACGGTCACTACAAATAACTTGACCAGCTAAAACAGTACAGATTTGCTTGAATAGAAATGTGAGACCTGTTTTTTTTTGCACTGTGTGACAGGTTAAGGTTTAATCTCAGAATCAGACTTCTATCTGCACGGTAGCGTGTGTCTTAGGTTTTTCTGAATGACACTATCAATACCTTCAATGTAAGATATCCTTTTTGGGATAGATTTCAAGTAGGCCTCAAATACCAGAAACTAGTTATTTTGAGAATGGCAAATTTGGGAATAGTTTTTCAACCCAGAAAAAAAAGTGTGCTTTTACGGTAACTACAAATAACTTGAGCAGCTAAAACAGTACAGATTTGCTTAAATAGAAATGTGAGACCTGTTTTTTTTTTGCACTGTGTGACAGGTTAAGGTTTAATCTCATAATCAGACTTCTATCTGCACGGTAGCGTGTGTCTTAGGTTTTTCTGAATGACACTATCAATACCTTCAATGTAAGATATCCTTTTTGGGATAGATTTCAAGTAGGCCTCAAATACCAGAAACTAGTTATTTTGAGAATGGCAAATTTGGGAATAGTTTTTCAACCCAGAAAGAAAAGTGTGCTTTTACGGTCACTACAAATAACTTGACCAGCTAAAACAGTACAGATTTTCTTGAATAGAAATGTGAGACCTTTTTTTTTTTGCACTGTGTGACAGGTTAAGGTTTAATCTCAGAATCAGACTTCTATCTGCACGGTAGCGTGTGTCTTAGGTTTTTCTGAATGACACTATCAATACCTTCAATGTAAGATATCCTTTTTGGGATAGATTTCAAGTAGGCCTCAAATACCAGAAACTAGTTATTTTGAGAATGGCAAATTTGGGAATAGTTTTTCAACCCAGAAAAAAAAGTGTGCTTTTACGGTCACTACAAATAACTTGACCAGCTAAAACAGTACAGATTTGCTTGAATAGAAATGTGAGACCTGTTTTTTTTTGCACTGTGTGACAGGTTAAGGTTTAATCTCAGAATCAGACTTCTATCTGCACGGTAGCGTGTGTCTTAGGTTTTTCTGAATGACACTATCAATACCTTCAATGTAAGATATCCTTTTTGGGATAGATTTCAAGTAGGCCTCAAATACCAGAAACTAGTTATTTTGAGAATGGCAAATTTGGGAATAGTTTTTCAACCCAGTAAAAAAAGTGTGCTTTTACGGTCACTACAAATAACTTGACCAGCTAAAACAGTACAGATTTGCTTGAATAGAAATGTGAGACCTGTTTTTTTTTGCACTGTGTGACAGGTTAAGGTTTAATCTCAGAATCAGACTTCTATCTGCACGGTAGCGTGTGTCTTAGGTTTTTCTGAATGACACTATCAATACCTTCAATGTAAGATATCCTTTTTGGGATAGATTTCAAGTAGGCCTCAAATACCAGAAACTAGTTATTTTGAGAATGGCAAATTTGGGAATAGTTTTTCAACCCAGAAAAAAAAGTGTGCTTTTACGGTCACTACAAATAACTTGACCAGCTAAAACAGTACAGATTTGCTTGAATAGAAATGTGAGACCTGTTTTTTTTTGCACTGTGTGACAGGTTAAGGTTTAATCTCAGAATCAGACTTCTATCTGCACGGTAGCGTGTGTCTTAGGTTTTTCTGAATGACACTATCAATACCTTCAATGTAAGATATCCTTTTTGGGATAGATTTCAAGTAGGCCTCAAATACCAGAAACTAGTTATTTTGAGAATGGCAAATTTGGGAATGTTTTTTCAACCCAGAACAAAAAGTGTGCTTTTACGGTCACTACAAATAACTTGAGCAGCTAAAACAGTGCAGATTTGGTTGAATAGAGATGTGAGACCTGTTTTTTTTTGCGCTGTGTGACAGGTATAGGTTTAATCACAGAATCAGACTTCTATCTGCACGCTAGCGTGTGTCTTAGGTTTTTCTGAATGACACTATCAGCACCTTCAATGTAAGATATCCTTTTTGGGATAGATTTCAAGTAGGCCTCAAATACCAGAAACTAGTTATTTTGAGAATGGCAAATTTGGGAATAGTTTTTCAACCCAGAAAAAAAAGTGTGCTTTTACGGTCACTACAAATAACTTGACCAGCTAAAACAGTACAGATTTGCTTGAATAGAAATGTCAGGTCTATTTTTTAGGCGCTGGGTGACAGGCTCAACTTGCCCCTGATGTAATATATGGCCAAAAAATAACCACACTGTTGATGGTTAAATGCACTTGGGTGACACAGGCTCAGCCTGCACCAGATGTAGTATATGGCCAAAAAATAATCAGACTGTTGATGGTTAAATGCACTTGGGTGACACAAGCTCAGCCTGCACCAGATGTAGTATATGGCCAAAAAATAATCAGACTGTTCATGGTTAAATGCACTTGGGTGACACAGGCTCAGCCTGCACCAGATGTAGTATATGGCCACAAAATAATCAGACTGTTGATGGTTAAATGCACTTGGGTGACACCAGGCTCAGCCTGCAGCTGATGTAGTATATGGCCAAAAAATAACCAGACTGTTGATGGTTAAATGCACTTCGGTGACACAGGCTCAGCCTGCAGCTGATGTAGGATATAGCACAATATAACCACACTATCGATGGTTAAATACACATGGTGATAGCTTGTGCTGGCGCACCACAAGTCACAAAATGGACGCCGATCACCCCAGAAAAAAGGTGATCTAAAAACGCTCTGGGCAGTCTCAAAAAAGTGAGCAAGTCAATAATAGCACTTCAATGATCCACAGCTGCAGATCGATCACAGAATGAAGTCTTTTGGAGGAGTTAATCTGCCTAATCTCGCCCTAACGTCGCAGCTGCAACCTCTCCCTACACTGATCATAGCAGAGTGATGTGCGGCGCTACGTGACTCCAGCTTAAATAGAGGCTGGGTCACATGCTGCACTGGCCAATCACAGCCATGCCAATAGTAGGCATGGCTGTGATGGCCTGTTGGGCCAAGTAGTATGACGCTTGTTGATTGGCTGCTTTGCAGCCTTTCAAAAAGTGCCAAGAAAGCGCCGAATACCGAACCCGAACACGGACTTTTACAAAAATGTTCGGGTTCGGGTCCGTGTCACGGACACCCCAAAATTCGGTACGAACCCGAACTATACAGTTCGGGTTCGCTCATCCCTAGTTAGGATTTAAGTGTAAGGCTGGCAAGCTCTTAATTGATAATACAGGTAATTTTTTGGGAATCTCGTGTACGTCGTAGAGAGCCGAGACCCTGCAAGATTTATTTACAGGTAGCGAGGGATGTGTATACCAAGTTTCGTTTAAATCGATGGTTGCGTTTTATAGTTTTTGCGGAACATACATACATACACTGCTCAAAAAAATAAAGGGAACACTTAAACAACACAATGTAACTCCAAGTCAATCACACTTCTGTGAAATCAAACTGTCCACTTAGGAAGCAACACTGAGTGACAATCAATTTCACATGCTGTTGTGCAAATGGGATAGACAACAGGTGGAAATTATAGGCAATTAGCAAGACACCCCCAATAAAGGAGTGGTTCTGCAGGTGGTGACCACAGACCGCTTCTCAGTTCCTATGCTTCCTGGCTGATGTTTTGGTCACTTTTGAATGCTTGCGGTGCTTTCACTCTAGTGGTAGCATGAGACGGAGTCTACAACCCACACAAGTGGCTCAGGTAGTGCAGCTTATCCAGGATGGCACATCAATGCGAGCTGTGGCAAGAAGGTTTGCTGTGTCTGTCAGCGTAGTGTCCAGAGCATGGAGGCACTACCAGGAGAGAGGCCAGTACATCAGGAGACGTGGAGGAGGCCGTAGGAGGGCGACAACCCAGCAGCAGGACCGCTACCTCTGCCTTTGTGCAAGGAGGAACAGGAGGAGCACTGCCAGAGCCCTGCAAAATGACCTCCAGCAGGCCACAAATGTGCATGTGTCTGCTCAAACGGTCAGAAACAGACTCCATGACGGTGATATGAGGGCCCGACGTCCACAGGTGGGGGTTGTGCTTACAGCCCAACACCGTGCAGGACGTTTGGCATTTGCCAGAGAACACCAAGATTGGCAAATTCGCCACTGGCGCCCTGTGCTCTTCACAGATGAAAGCAGGTTCACACTGAGCACATGTGACAGATGTGACAGAGTCTGGAGACGCCGTGGAGAACGTTCTGCTGCCTGCAACATCCTCCAGCATGACCGGTTTGGCATTGGGTCAGTAATGGTGTGGGGTGGCATTTCTTTGGAGGGCCGCACAGCCCTCCATGTGCTCGCCAGAGGTAGCCTGACTGCCATTAGGTACCAAGATGAGATCCTCAGACCCCTTGTGAGACCATATGCTGGTGCGGTTGGCCCTGGGTTACTCCTAATGCAAGACAATGCTAGACCTCATGTGGCTGGAGTGTGTCAGCAGTTCCTGCAAGACGAAGGCATTGATGCTATGGACTGGCCCGCCCGTTCCCCAGACCTGAATCCAATTGAACACATCTGGGACATCATGTCTCGCTCTATCCACCAACGTTGCACCACAGACTGTCCAGGAGTTGGCAGATGCTTTAGTCCAGGTCTGGGAGGAGATCCCTCAGGAGACTGTCCGCCACCTCATCAGGAGCATGCACAGGCATTGTAGGGAGGTCATACAGGCACGTGGAGGCCACACACACTACTGAGCCTCATTTTGACTTGTTTTACGGACATTACATCAAAGTTGGATCAGCCTGTAGTGTGTTTTTCCACTTTAGTTTTGAGGGTGACTCCAAATCCAGAGCTCCATGGGTTGAAAAATTTGATTTCCATTTTTAAATTTTTGTGTGATTTTGTTGTCAGCACATTCAACTATGTAAAGAACAAAGTATTTCAGAAGAATATTTAATTAATTCAGATCTAGGATGTGTTATTTTTGTGTTCCCTTTATTTTTTTGAGCAGTATATATATATATAATCTAGAATCCCATGCAAATTAAGTGGGGGATGTATGTAATGGTCGGGGACGTTGACCGGAATACTGAATGATGTTTGCAGTTTATGTAGATATAAACGCGTGAAACGTATGAAATCATCCAGTGACATCATACATCAGTACCGCGCTGTGTGTATAACAATCATACAGTTGCAAGAAAAAGTATGTGAACCCTTTGGAATTATATGGATTTCTGCACAAATTGGTCATAAAATGTAATCTAATATTCATGTAACTCACAACAATAGACAATCACAGTCTGCTTAAACTAATAACACACAAAGAATTAAATGTTACCATGTTTTTATTGAACACACCATGTAAACATTCACAGTGCAGGTGGAAAAAGTATGTGAACCCTTGGATTTAATAACTGGTTGAACCTCCTTTGGCAGCAATAACTAACCAAACGTTTCCTGTAGTCGCAGATCAGACGTGCACAATGGTCAGAAGTAATTCTTGACCATTCCTCTTTACAGAACTGTTTCAGTTCAGCAATATTCTTGGGATGTCTGGTGTGAATTGCTTTCTTGAGGTCATGCCACAGCATCTCAATCGGGTTGAGGTCAGGACTCTGACTGGGCCACTCCAGAAGGCGTATTTTCTTCTGTTTAAGCCATTCTGTTGTTGATTTTTCTTCTATGCTTTGGGTCGTTGTCCTGTTGCAACACCCATCTTCTGTTGAGCTTCAGCTGGTAGACAGATGGCCTTAAGTTCTCCTGCAAAATGTCTTGATAAACTTGGGAATTCATTTTTCCTTCCATGATAGCAATCCGTCCAGGCCCTGACGCAGCAAAGCAGCCCCAAACCATGATGCCCCCACCACCATACTTCACAGTTGGGATGAGGTTTTGATGTTGGTGTGCTGTGCCTCGTTTTCTCCACACATAGTGTTGTGTGTTTCTTCCAAACAACTCAACTTTGGTTTCATCTGTCCACAGAATATTTTGCCAGTACTGCTGTGGAACATCCAGGTGCTCTTGTGCAAACTGTAAACGTGCAGCAATGTTTTTTTTGGACAGCAGTGGCTTCCTCTGTGGTATCCTCCCATGAAATCCATTCTTGTTTAGTGTTTTACGTATCGTAGATTCGCTAACAGGGATGTTAGCATATGCCAGAGACTTTTGTAAGTCTTTAGCTGACACTCTAGGATTCTTCTTCACTTCATTGAGCAGTCTGCGCTGTGCTCTTGCAGTCACCTTTGCAGGATGGCCACTCCTAGGGAGAGTAGCAGCAGTGCTGAACTTTCTCCATTTATAGACAATTTTTCTTACCGTGGACTGAGGAACAGCAAGGCTTTTGGAGATACTTTTATAACCCTTTTCTAGCTTTATGCAAGTCAACAATTCTTAATCGTAGGTCTTCTGAGAGCTCTTTTGTGCGAGGCATCATTCACATCAGGCAATGCTTCTTGTGAAAAGCAAACCCTTAACTGGTGTGTGTTTTTTATAGGGCAGGGCAGCTGTAACCAACACCTCCAATCTCATCTCATTGATTGGACTCCAGTTGGCTGACACCTCACTCCAATTAGCTCTTGGAGATGTCATTAGTCTAGGGGTTCACATACTTTTTCCACCTGCACTGTGAATGTTTACATGGTGTGTTCAATAAAAACATGGTAACATTTAATGCTTTGTGTGTTATTAGTTTAAGCAGACTGTGATTGTTTATTGTTGTGACTTAGATGAAGATCAGATCACATTTTATGACCAATTTGTGCAGAAATCCATATCATTCCAAAGGGTTCACATACTTTTTCTTGCAACTGTATATACAATCTCAGCGAGGTAGAGATGTATGAAGAAACCAGAAGATTTTGTACACGTCACAACAGGTATTAAGTAATCAATTGAAAAGGGATGAAATACGGATGTAGTAGAGTTAACACACATGCTTTATGAGACGTGTTATGTAAACTTAATGCAATTAAATGTGTTAAGATATTTTAAAAATACCTTGTGTTTCAAGATTACGTGATAAGTTAAGAAATTTGAGTTAAGAGGTTGTGTGTTAACCATATTACATCTGTACAGATTATCAGCATAACTGAATATACACATTACTGAGTGTTGTAGAGAGAGATACAAAAATCATGTAAGCATTGTACCTGGGCGTAATCGCCGACTGTACTAATCGACTTTTTTTTTGTGTAGGCGCTTCAGGTCACAAAACTTTTTTTGAATGGCCTTGTGGTCGTGCCATATCCCGCTTTTTAATTTTAATTCGGCCCGGACAGACTGCACAATGGCCAGTTTTTCGACCCTTTTGCTGGTCCATGGGTATCCCCGCTCCAGAAAGCGCTGAAGGATAAAGATGAAAGCATATCATCACAATTTTTTTATTATACAAATATTCAAAGAAATATCCACAAAAAAAAAAAGCAAAAAGTAGTTACGCCTTTAACCACCTCAGCCACCAGTGCTTAAACACCCTGAAAGACCAGGCCACTTTTTACACTTCTGACCTACACTACTTTCACCGTTTATTGCTCGGTCATGCAACTTACCACCCAAATGAATTTTACCTCCTTTTCTTCTCACTAATAGAGCTTTCATTTGGTGGTATTTCATTGCTGCTGACATTTTTACTTTTTTTGTTATTAATCGAAATTTAACGATTTTTTTGCAAAAAAATGACATTTTTCACTTTCAGTTGTAAAATTTTGCAAAAAAAAACGACATCCATATATAAATTTAGCTCTAAATTTATTGTTCTACATGTCTTTGATAAAAAAAAAATGTTTGGGTAAAAAAAAAATGCTTTGGGTAAAAGTTATAGCGTTTACAAACTATGGTACAAAAATGTGAATTTCCGCTTTTTGAAGCAGCTCTGACTTTCTGAGCACCTGTCATGTTTCCTGAGGTTCTACAATGCCCAGACAGTACAAACACCCCACAAATGACCCCATTTCGGAAAGTACACACCCTAAGGTATTCGCTGATGGGCATAGTGAGTTCATAGAACTTTTTTTTTTTTGTCACAAGTTAGCGGAAAATGATGATTTTTTTTTTTGATTTTTTTTTCTTACAAAGTCTCATATTCCACTAACTTGTGACAAAAAATAAAAACTTCCATGAACTCACTATGCCCATCACGAAATACCTTGGGGTCTCTTCTTTCCAAAATGGGGTCACTTGTGGGGTAGTTATACTGCCCTGGCATTCTAGGGGCCCAAATGTGTGGTAAGGAGTTTGAAATCAAATTCTGTAAAAAATGACGAGTGAAATCCGAAAGGTGCTCTTTGGAATGTGGGCCCCTTTGCCCACCTAGGCTGCAAAAAAGTGTCACACATCTGGTATCTCCGTATTCAGTAGAAGTTGGGGAATGTGTTTTGGGGTGTCATTTTACATATACCCATGCTGGGTGAGATAAATATCTTGGTCAAATGCCAACTTTGTATAAAAAAATGGGAAAAGTTGTCTTTTGCCAAGATATTTCTCTCACCCAGCATGGGTATATGTAAAAAGACACCCCAAAACACATTCCCCAACTTCTCCCGAGTACGGAGATACCAGATGTGTGACACTTTTTTGCAGCCTAGGTGGGCAAAGGGGCCCATATTCCAAAGAGCACCTTTCGGATTTCACTCGTCATTTTTTACAGAATTTGATTTCAAACTCCTTACCACACATTTGGGCCCCTAGAATGCCAGGGCAGTATAACTACCCCACAAGTGACCCCATTTTGGAAAGAAGAGACCCCAAGGTATTCGCTGATGGGCATAGTGAGTTCATGGAAGTTTTTATTTTTTGTCACAAGTTAGTGGAATATGAGACTTTGTATGAAAAAAAAAAAAAAAAAAAATCATCATTTTCCACTAACTTGTGACAAAAAATAAAAAATTCTAGGAACTCGCCATGCCCCTCACGGAATACCTTGGGGTGTCTTCTTTCCAAAATGGGGTCACTTGTGGGGTAGTTATACTGCCCTGGCATTTTCCAGGGGCCCTAATGTGTGGTAAGTAGGTAAATGACCAGTGAAATCCGAAAGGTGCTCTTTGGAATATGGGCCCCTTTGCCCACCTAGGCTGCAAAAAAGTGTCACACATCTGGTATCTCCGTACTCGGGAGAAGTTGGGGAATGTGTTTTGGGGTGTCTTTTTACATATACCCATGCTGGGTGAGAGAAATATCTTGGCAAAAGACAACTTTTCCCATTTTTTTATACAAAGTTGGCATTTGACCAAGATATTTATCTCACCCAGCATGGGTATATGTAAAATGACACCCCAAAACACATTCCCCACCTTCTCCTGAGTACGGAGATACCAGATGTGTGACACTTTTTTGCAGCCTAGATGCGCAAATGGGCCCAAATTCCATTTAGGAGGGCATTTTTAGACATTTGGATACCAGACTTCTTCTCACGCTTTGGGGCCCCTAGAATGCCAGGGCAGTATAAATACCCCACATGTGACCCCATTTTGGAAAGAAGACACCCCAAGGTATTCAATGAGGGGCATGGCGAGTTCATAGAAATTTTTTTTTTTTGGCACAAGTTAGCGGAATTTGATATTTTTTATTTTTTTCTCACAAAGTCTCCCGTTCCGCTAACTTGGGACAAAAATTTCAATCTTTCATGGACTCAATATGCCCCTCACGGAATACCTGGGGGTGTCTTCTTTCCGAAATGGGGTCACATGTGGGGTATTTATACTGCCCTGGCATTCTAGGGGCCCTAAAGCGTGAGAAGAAGTCTGGAATATAAATGTCTAAAAAATTTTACGCATTTGGATTCCGTGAGGGGTATGGTGAGTTCATGTGAGATTTTATTTTTTGTCACAAGTTAGTGGAATATGAGACTTTGTAAGAAAAAATAATAATAATTCCGCTAACTTGGGCCAAAAAAATGTCTGAATGGAGCCTTACAGGGGGGTGATCAATGACAGGGGGGTGATCAATGACAGGGGGGTTGATCAATGACAGGGGGTTGATCAATGACAGGGGGGTGATCAATGACAGGGGGGTGATCAATGACAGGGGGGGTGATCAATGACAGGGGGGGTGATCAATGACAGGGGGGGTGATCAATGACAGGGGGGGTGATCAATGACAGGGGGGGTGATCAATGACAGGGGGGTGATCAGGGAGTCTATATGGGGTGATCACCACAGTCATTGATCATGCCCCTGTAAGGCTTCATTCAGACGTCCGGATGCGTTTTGCGGATCCGATCCATCTATCAGTGGATCCGTAAAAATCATGCGGACGTCTGAATGGAGCTTTACAGGGGGGTAATCAATGACAGGGGGGTGATCAATGACAGGGGGGTGATCAGGGAGTCTATATGGGGTGATAACCACAGTCATTGATCATGCCCCTGTAAGGCTTCATTCAGACGTCCGGATGCGTTTTGCGGATCCGATCCATCTATCAGTGGATCCGTAAAAATCATGCGGACATCTGAATGGAGCTTTACAGGGGGGTGATCAGGGAGTCTATATGGGGTGATCACCACAGTCATTGATCATGCCCCTGTAAGGCTTCATTCAGACGTCCGGATGCGTTTTGCGGATCCGATCCATCTATCAGTGGATCCGTAAAAATCATGCGGACGTCTGAATGGAGCTTTACAGGGGGGTAATCAATGACAGGGGGGTGATCAATGACAGGGGGGTGATCAGGGAGTCTATATGGGGTGATAACCACAGTCATTGATCATGCCCCTGTAAGGCTTCATTCAGACGTCCGGATGCGTTTTGCGGATCCGATCCATCTATCAGTGGATCCGTAAAAATCATGCGGACATCTGAATGGAGCTTTACAGGGGGGTGATCAGGGAGTCTATCTGGGGTGATCACCACAGTCATTGATCATGCCCCTGTAAGGCTTCATTCAGACGTCCGGATGCGTTTTGCGGATCCGATCCATCTATCAGTGGATCCGTAAAAATCATGCGGACGTCTGAATGGAGCTTTACAGGGGGGTAATCAATGACAGGGGGGTGATCAATGACAGGGGGGTGATCAGGGAGTCTATATGGGGTGATAACCACAGTCATTGATCATGCCCCTGTAAGGCTTCATTCAGACGTCCGGATGCGTTTTGCGGATCCGATCCATCTATCAGTGGATCCGTAAAAATCATGCGGACATCTGAATGGAGCTTTACAGGGGGTTGATCAATGACAGGGGGGTAATCAATGACAGGGGGGTGATCAGGGAGTCTATATGGGGTGATCAGGGGTGATTAGGGGTGATCAGGGGCTAATAAGGGGTTAATAAGTGACGGGGGGGGGGTGTAGTGTAGTGTAGTGGTGCTTGGTGGGACTTTACTGAGCTACCTGTGTCCTCTGGTGGTCGATCCAAACAAATGGGACCACCAGAGGACCAGGTAGCAGGTATATTAGACGCTGTTATCAAAACAGCGTCTAATATACCTGTTAGGGGTTAAAAAAAACACATCTCCAGCCTGCCAGCGAACGATCGCCGCTGGCAGGCTGGAGATCAACTCTCTTACCTTCCGTTCCTGTGAGCGCGCGCGCCTGTGTGCGCGCGTTCACAGGAAATCTCGCGTCTCGCGAGATGACGCGTATATGCGTCCACTCGGAATGAATCAACCACCTCCAGGACGCGTCTGTGCGTACAGCGGTCTGGAGGTGGTTAACCCCTTCACACATTATCACGTAAAGGTATGTCATTGCGTGACAGGGGATGTATGGAGCGGACCTCTGCAGTGAGCCGCTCCATACGAACGATCTGCCGGCTATATGATACAGCCGGCATCCGGCCGCACTAACAGGAAGCGGTGATCGCGCAGCCCCTGCCATTCAACCCCTCAGGTACCGCGATCAAGGCTCAGTGCGGCACCTGTGACGTGATGCGCCTCCATCTTCCTTCCAATCGGAGCCCCTGCAGTGAAATCGCGGGGCTCCGATCGGTTGCCATGGCAGCATGGACGCTGCTGAGGCTATTCAGGCCTGCCATGGCTTTCTCCATACTGAGCTATGCACGAGGCACAGCGCAGAATGGAGTGTGTAAAAATCGTATTCACCATAATAGATCTCTATTATCGTGAATAGGAGACGGGATCAAAAGATCCCATGTACGAGACCCCTATGGCGGCTAATTGCTGTAAAAAAAAAAGTTTAATAAAGTTTAATAAACACCACTATATTGAAAATTTTACATATACAGTACGTAAAACAATTTTTTCTAATACAAAACATGGTAAATTAAATGGTGGCATTAAAAAATGCATCTTGTCCCGCAAAAAAAAAAAGGCCAGACTTTACATTGAAAGTCAATGGGGGACGGATCCGTTTGAAAATTGAGTCATATTGTGTCAAATTCAAACGGATCCGTCCCCATTGACTTACATTGTAAGTCTGGACGGATCTGTTTGCCTCCGCACGGCCAGGCGGACACCAAAACGCTGCAAGCAGTGTTCGGGTGTCCGCCTGCTGAGCGGAGCGGAGGCTGAACGCTGCCAGACTGATGCATTCTGATCGGATCCGCATCCACTCAGAATGCATTGGGGCTGGACGGATGCGTTCGGGGCCGCTTGTGAGAGCCTTCAAACGGAGCTCACAAGCGGAGCCCCAAACGCAAATGTGAAAGTAGCCTAAGTAAGTTGTAGGTCGAGTGTTGCTAATGCTAAATATTGTTCTGACATGCACGCAATATGAAATTAAATACAGTGCTGTAATACAATATTACTTACAGTGAGAATAACTTCTTCATCCTTTTGAAATCAAATTTTGCCCATTTTCGATCGCCGATTTTAAGACAGAAAACTCCACTGGAAGCAATGCAAAACCGAAACCAAAACCATGGCACATGTCACGTGACACGATTACGCCACTTATAAGATCGATTCCTCATGCGATCATTCATAACGTTCCCGCTTTTCGGGTAGAAATCGGGAATTCGAATAACAAGATCGATTCCACCCTGCTTCTTGCAATAATATACGTAAAAAGTTGAAATCCCAATTCGATTATTATAACTTGAATTAATCGAATTGCGATTTCAACTTAACACTGCTATATTCCATATTCGTTAATTCTAGCCTATGGAATATAGCAGTGCTAAGTTGAAATCGCAATTCGATTAATACAAGTTATAATAATCGAATTGCGATTTCAAATTTTTACGTATATTCTTAATATTGCTCTAAGACGAAGTTAGAGCAATATTACGAAATTTCGTAAAATACACATATAGAGTCTATATGTGTATTTTACGAAATTTCGTAATATTGCTCTAACTTCGTCTTTTAGAATATTACGAATATTCTAAAAGACGAAGTTAGAGCAATATTAAGAATATATGTAAAAAGTTGAAATCGCAATTCGATTATTATAACTTGAATTAATCGGATTGCGATTACAATTTAGCACTGCTATATTACATATTAGGCTAGAATTAATGAATATGGAATATAGCAGTGTTAAGTTGAAATCGCAATTCGATTATTATAACTTGAATTAATCGAATTGCGATTTCAACGTAATTCTCAAATCCGACAGTACATTCTAGTATATGGAGACGTTCCCATGAGCACGGAAGTCGGCAGAAGCGGCAACGGGCACTGACTGGAACAGCCAGGAATCCAAAGGACAGGTAAGAACTACTTTAGGGAAGTGGGAAAGTAATAAATATAACAATAAAAAAAAATAATAAAAAAATATTCGATTTCGCGAATATATAGAACTATATTCTAAATATTCGCGAAATCTCGAAGTTACGATATTCGAGAAAAAAATTCGCAATTCGAATATTCGCGCTCAACACTACTCAGCAGCATGGCAGGCCGGGTTTTCATAGATTGTGACCGTGACATGGTGCAGCAGGTGCCTAGGTGACATTATACTGCATGGGCCAGCAGGAGCACACGGCGTCATTGATTGCTATGATGCCGTGCACTCCTGCACTCAGCAGCATGGCAGGCCTGATTTGAAATTTTTAATCCTAATATGTATATTTTCTTTTTAATTCAGTCCAGCAAATCAAAAAGAGATGGAATACCTGCCGGGACCAATTCCGGAGGGAATTAAATACTAAAAGAGTGGTGATGGAGCCAAGAAAAAAAAAAACCTATATGTATACCCGGCACCTTCATTTTCTTATACCAATAATGGATTTAAGAAGGTAAGTATTTTTTATATATTTGTAGGACAGTGGCGTTTTTGGAAGTTTATAATTATAGGTGTTCTGCAGTTTGTTTTCTATGCTTAGGAGAGATCATCAGCATCTGATCAGCAGTTTGAAAAGGCAGCGGTGCTGGCAGAAGCAACGCGGGCTTCTGTGTTTACCGCTGGCCCAATGACATCACGACTAGTATCACTGGCCTGGGCGCGGCTAAGCTCCATTCAAGTGAACACAGATTAGCCTTGCCCAGGCCATTGATACTAGTCGTGACATCATTGGGCCGGCGTAAAATAGCGAGAAGGCCGCGGCGCTGCTACCATCACCGCTGCCTTCTCAAACAGCTGATCAATGCTGATGATCTATCCTGAGGAAATAAAACAAACTGCAGAACACCTTTAATAAAATCAGTGCCTCACACTGTAGCCTATGTCACGTAGATGTCATATTCTTATATTTTTTTTAAATGATCCTCTGTTGCGCCGCTGTGCCCCTCGTTATATTTATGCGCCCTGTATGTAATAACAGCGGAGCGCCTCAGACCTTGAGAAAAACAGCTCACCTTCTACCTGTCTGTGTCGCGCTCCCGTGTGATTGGACAGCACCACAGCAAGATAGAAGAAACGGCCACGTAGAAAAGCTGGTGTCTCCTCCCCGTTGTTCCCATGATATTAATTTGCATACAGGACGCATAAACAGAATGAGAGGCACAGTGGCACAACAGAGGAGCATTAAACTAATTCTACCAATATGACATCTTGTTGACATGGACTATAGTGTTAGGTACGGCATTATTGAGTACAAACTGGTGGAAGGTGCTCTTTTGATAAATGAAATAATTTAAATATTAAATTTATTTTACTGAACTGTGGACAACCTCTTGGACACTTCAAATCCACAAGCATCGTCCGGCAATTTGGATGACAGACCAGGAATGTCCACAGATGATACCCAAGCGGAAAGTGAACAGCCTGAGGCCATGGGGGAATCTTCCGTGTCTTCATTATCTCTCCCTCACCAGCCTCTGCAGGAAAGATCTGAAAATCAATAAGAGGTCCCAGAAGTGGTAGATGCTATTCAAGAACCAGTCCAGGCCAATCCAGAACCCAGCCAGCAACAAAGAGCAGCACCTGTTAGCCGTTCATCTGGCAGACGAGGCCAAAGGGTCATAACCGAATCCGGTTTAGATCTCCGTGGTCAGGTAGATATGATGGTTATGGAGTATCTAAACCGGAATCGGTCTGACGGCAAGGAAGAAGCAGCTTTAAAAGGGCTCGCTCCTTCCTTGCGCCGTGTGCTAGATGAACGGCAAACACGGTGCCTTTCTGCGTTGGTCATGGTAATAGATGAATTTACAGGCCCTGCACAGCCAAATGATGTTCTTCACTTTTTTGAAAAAAGAAGAGACCAAAGATTAAACGTCATAACTCCGCATTCCTGTCTTAACAGACCGGGCACCCCAATTGTGCACACCCCTGGCCCATATACTAGGGAATTATTTGACTTATAATTTTTTTTGCTTTAAATAAATCTTTGTTATCTTGTTTAAATTGCGTATGTGTTTTTTCTCTTCCAACATGTCGTAATTTTTTATTTTAATAATGATGACCTATTATCTATTTAGGTCATTTTTAAAATATTAATATAAGTTATCATGTACCCTCCCATTTTTTATTTTTAGTTCAGAGCTGAACCCCACAGTCCCCCCATTTTATCACCCTGGCAGCTTCATTGCGCACATAAAGGGCAACACACTGCCGGGTAGATGCTTCTGGCAAGTAGTGTGTTTGGTGACGTCACCAGCAGTAATGTGTGTGCTTTTGCGCTAACCTACCTAAAAAGGCTAGGGCAGTGCTGAAGCCAGCCCATCAGAGCCGCTGATGTCATCAAACACACTGCTTGCCAGAAGCATCTGCCCGGCATTGTGATTTTTAAAAAATATCCTTTTCAATGTGTGATCAAGCACATGTCAAAGGAGAGCATCAAGGGGCAGTGATGGTCAGTTCGCAGTGTCCGCCAACGAACACATGCAGGCTGCCATCTTGACTCACCCGGCAGGCGATGCACAGGTAAGCCCTTACCTGTGCCTGTGCCGGGAGCCGGTCTGAAATCAAATGCGGTCACCGGGAACAGGCAGTTCTGAGAACAGCCCAATGATGGCCCCCGGTGGCTGTTCTCAGAACTGCCTGCTCCCGGAGACTGCATTTGATTTCAGACCGGCTCCCGGCACTGGTAAGGGCTTACCTGTGCATTGCTGGACGGGTGAGTCAAGATGGCAGCCCGCATGTGTTCGTTAGCAAACACTGCGAAATGGCCATCACTGTCAAGGGGGCCTGTCTGCCAAATGCACACGTCCATGTAACATGGACCGTGAGATACCGGCCTGGATTCCTGCTGAGTGAAGGAGCGCACAGCCTCATTGGTTGCACTGATCAATACGAGTGTAGGCCTCATGCACAGGAACGTGTGAGCTCCTGCACTCAGCAGGAATTCAGGCTGGTATCTCATGGTCCGTGTCTGTCATGTGCATTTTCTGCATAGAAGTGTAATCTTTATGGATTGCGGGCCTGATTACGTCTGGTGTAGTCCTTGTTCAAAGCTGAAGGCAGACATATCCGATTTTTATTAATAAAAATTGGACATGTTCATGTTTAGCTGTGAGTACATACACATTTAAATAGTAAAAATAGTTAAATTACATTTTAATAGACGTAAGTCAAAATGAGGTATTAGAATGTATTTACACCAAATTGTTAAAAAATGTGGATTTTACAAAATACCTCAGCCCGCAAGCCCACGTCAAGGGTCCTCATTCTCTTGCGAGTCCCTAATCTAAACTAACAACAGGGGATCTAACTAAATTAAGAAATACAATTTTTTATAAAAATTTTAACCAGATTCCAGCTGAAATCAGCGTCTTCCACGGATGGCATCCAACTGCCACGACAATGCCCCCTCAGGACTGCAGAAGTAGTCGGCATAGAGTTCCCGAACAGCTAGTCCAGCTGTACCAGGGCGTCCAGGCCGGCTCAGGTCTAAACTGACTGAAGATGTAATATTTAGGCCCAAATCTGCATCTGTGGAGGCATCGTGGAACCTGGTGAAGTTGTATAGCAGTACACAAGCCTGTATCACCAGGGTGGCATTGTCTGGATTTATCTGTATGGATGACATGAATACTCTCCACTTAGTGGACAGTATTCCAAAAGCGCACTCCACATACCGACAGGCGCGAGTCAATCGATAGTTGAAGATGCGCTTCCTGTCATCCAGATCGCGTCTAGGGAAGGGCCACATCATGTGGGGTGACAATGCGAATCCTTCGTCTGCCATGATCACAAATAGAACCGGCGGACCTGCAGATCCGGGAGGTCTACTGGGCTCTGGCAGTAGTGATGTCGCGAACATAAAATTTTCAGTTCGCGAACAGCGAACGAGAACTTCCGCAAATGTTCGCGAACTGGCGAACCGGGCGAACCGCCATAGACTTCAATAGACAGGCGAATTTTAAAACCCACAGGGACTCTTTCTGGCCACAATAGTGATGAGAAAGTTGTTTCAAGGGGTCTAACACCTGGACTGTGGCATGCCGGAGGGGGATCTATGGCAAAACTCCCATGGAAAATTACGTAGTGGACGCAGAGTCGGGTTTTAATCCATAAAGGGCATAAATCAACTAACATTCCTAAATTGTTTGGAATAACGTGCTTTAAAACATCCAGTGTGTGTATACGATCAGGTATGATGTTGTATCGATCAGGTAGTGTAAGGGTTACGCCCGCATCACAGACATTGACAGACCAAACTCCCCTTTTAATGCACCGCAAACAGTTCATTTGCACAACCGCAAACTCCCCATTTGCACAAGGTTGGATACCAAGCTAGCCACGTCCCGGTGATGTCATTGAAGGTTTCTTCCTCCACCCAGCCACGTACAACACCAAGGGTCCCCGAAAGGTCAATTGAATTGATTTTTCGAACGGGGAGATGGTTAAAAAAACGCTGGCTCCCTCCCCTTTGTTTTTATCCACGGTGACTGCGTCTGCGCCGTGCAATTTACTGTCACACCCGATATGAGTGGTATTTTCTGTAGTACTATTCTCATCAGTTTAATCCCTCTAACGTCCCCAATCTGGGTGCCATTTATTGAATAGATTTTTCGAACGGGGAGATGGTATCAGTGGTTGGCACTGGCAGTGGGCACACTACAGTCAGTAGAAGCGGGCCTGACACACACTGGCAGCAGGCAAGCAACTGAAATTACACTAAAGTGTAAAAATTAAATGCCTTATTTATCGGCAAGCTACTGTGCCACCCGGTATGAGTGGTTGGCACTGGCAGTGGGCACACTACAGTCAGTGGAAGAGGGCCTGACACACACTGGCAGCAGGCAAGCAACTGAATTTAGACTACTGTCTAAAAATTAAATGCCTTATTTATCGGCAAGCTACTGTGCCACCCGGTATCAGTGGTTGGCACTGGCAGTGGGCACACTACAGTCAGTGGAAGCGGGCCTGACACACACTGGCAGCAGGCAAGCAACTGAATTTAGACTACTGTCTAAAAATTAAATGCCTTATTTATCGGCAAGCTACTGTGCCACCCGGTATCAGTGGTTGGCACTGGCAGTGGGCACACTACAGTCAGTTGAAGTCGGCCTGACACACACTAGCAGCAGGCAAGCAGCTGAAATTACACTAAAGTGTAAAAATTAAATGCCTTTTTTATGCAAAGTCCTGTGCCAGCCGGTATGAGTGGTGGGCACTGGCAGTGGGCACACTACAGTCAGTGGAAGTCAGCCTGACACACACTGGCAGGCAACTAACCTTAGATTAAAGTGTAAAAATTAAGTGCCTATTTTTTAAGCAAAGTCCTGTGCCACTCGGTATGACAGGGGTGGGCACTGGCAGTGGGCACACTACAGTCAGTTGAAGTCGGCCTGACACACACTAGCAGCAGGCAAGCAGCTGAAATTACATTAAAGTGTAAAAATTAAATGCCTTTTTTAAGCAAAGTCCTGTGCCAGCCGGTATGAGTGGTGGGCACTGGCAGTGGGCACACTACAGTCAGTGGAAGTCAGCCTGACACACACTGGCAGGCAACTAACCTTAGATTAAAGTGTAAAAATTAAGTGCCTATTTTTTAAGCAAAGTCCTGTGCCACTCGGTATGACAGGGGTGGGCACTGGCAGTGGGCACACTACAGTCAGTGGAAGTCAGCCTGACACACACTGGCAGGCAACTAACCTTAGATTAAAGTGTAAAAATTAAGTGCCTATTTTTTAAGCAAAGTCCTGTGCCACTCGGTATGACAGGGGTGGGCACTGGCAGTGGGCACACTACAGTCAGTTGAAGTCGGCCTGACACACACTAGCAGCAGGCAAGCAGCTGAAATTACATTAAAGTGTAAAAATTAAATGCCTTTTTTAAGCAAAGTCCTGTGCCAGCCGGTATGAGTGGTGGGCACTGGCAGTGGGCACACTACAGTCAGTGGAAGTCAGCCTGACACACACTGGCAGGCAACTAACCTTAGATTAAAGTGTAAAAATTAAGTGCCTATTTTTTAAGCAAAGTCCTGTGCCACTCGGGATGACAGGGGTGGGCACTGGCAGTGGGCACACTACAGTCAGTTGAAGTCGGCCTGACACACACTGGCAGGCAACTAACCTTAGATTAAAGTGTAAAAATGAAGTGCCTTTTTTTTAAGCAAAGTCCTGTGCCACACGGGATGACAGGGGTGGGCACTGGCAGTGGGCACACTACAGTCAGTTGAAGTCGGCCTGACACACACTAGCAGCAGGCAAGCAGCTGAAATTACACTAAAGTGTAAAAATTAAATGCCTTTTTTATGCAAAGTCCTGTGCCAGCCGGTATAAGTGGTGGGCACTGGCAGTGGGCACACTACAGTCAGTGGAAGTCAGCCTGACACACACTGGCAGGCAACTAACCTTAGATTAAAGTGTAAAAATTAAGTGCCTATTTTTTAAGCAAAGTCCTGTGCCACTCGGTATGACAGGGGTGGGCACTGGCAGTGGGCACACTACAGTCAGTTGAAGTCGGCCTGACACACACTAGCAGCAGGCAAGCAGCTGAAATTACATTAAAGTGTAAAAATTAAATGCCTTTTTTAAGCAAAGTCCTGTGCCAGCCGGTATGAGTGGTGGGCACTGGCAGTGGGCACACTACAGTCAGTGGAAGTCAGCCTGACACACACTGGCAGGCAACTAACCTTAGATTAAAGTGTAAAAATTAAGTGCCTATTTTTTAAGCAAAGTCCTGTGCCACTCGGGATGACAGGGGTGGGCACTGGCAGTGGGCACACTACAGTCAGTTGAAGTCGGCCTGACACACACTGGCAGGCAACTAACCTTAGATTAAAGTGTAAAAATGAAGTGCCTTTTTTTTAAGCAAAGTCCTGTGCCACACGGGATGACAGGGGTGGGCACTGGCAGTGGGCACACTACAGTCAGTTGAAGTCGGCCTGACACACACTAGCAGCAGGCAAGCAGCTGAAATTACACTAAAGTGTAAAAATTAAATGCCTTTTTTATGCAAAGTCCTGTGCCAGCCGGTATGAGTGGTGGGCACTGGCAGTGGGCACACTACAGTCAGTGGAAGTCAGCCTGACACACACTGGCAGGCAACTAACCTTAGATTAAAGTGTAAAAATTAAGTGCCTATTTTTTAAGCAAAGTCCTGTGCCACTCGGGATGACAGGGGTGGGCACTGGCAGTGGGCACACTACAGTCAGTTGAAGTCGGCCTGACACACACTGGCAGGCAACTAACCTTAGATTAAAGTGTAAAAATGAAGTGCCTTTTTTTTAAGCAAAGTCCTGTGCCACACGGGATGACAGGGGTGGGCACTGGCAGTGGGCACACTACAGTCAGTTGAAGTCGGCCTGACACACACTAGCAGCAGGCAAGCAGCTGAAATTACACTAAAGTGTAAAAATTAAATGCCTTTTTTATGCAAAGTCCTGTGCCAGCCGGTATGAGTGGTGGGCACTGGCAGTGGGCACACTACAGTCAGTGGAAGTCAGCCTGACACACACTGGCAGGCAACTAACCTTAGATTAAAGTGTAAAAATTAAGTGCCTATTTTTTAAGCAAAGTCCTGTGCCACTCGGGATGACAGGGGTGGGCACTGGCAGTGGGCACACTACAGTCAGTTGAAGTCGGCCTGACACACACTGGCAGGCAACTAACCTTAGATTAAAGTGTAAAAATGAAGTGCCTTTTTTTTAAGCAAAGTCCTGTGCCACACGGGATGACAGGGGTGGGCACTGGCAGTGGGCACACTACAGTCAGTTGAAGTCGGCCTGACACACACTAGCAGCAGGCAAGCAGCTGAAATTACACTAAAGTGTAAAAATTAAATGCCTTTTTTATGCAAAGTCCTGTGCCAGCCGGTATGAGTGGTGGGCACTGGCAGTGGGCACACTACAGTCAGTGGAAGTCAGCCTGACACACACTGGCAGGCAACTAACCTTAGATTAAAGTGTAAAAATTAAGTGCCTTTTTTTTAAGCAAAGTCCTGTGCCACACGGGATGACAGGGGTGGGCACTGGCAGTGGGCACACTACAGTCAGTTGAAGTCGGCCTGACACACACTAGCAGCAGGCAAGCAGCTGAAATTACACTAAAGTGTAAAAATTAAATGCCTTTTTTATGCAAAGTCCTGTGCCAGCCGGTATGAGTGGTGGGCACTGGCAGTGGGCACACTACAGTCAGTGGAAGTCAGCCTGACACACACTGGCAGGCAACTAACCTTAGATTAAAGTGTAAAAATTAAGTGCCTTTTTTTAAGCAAAGTCCTGTGCCACACGGAATGACAGGGGTGAGCACTGGCAGTGGGCACACTACAGTCTGTGGGCCTGCAGCTCCTCACACACAGGCAGGCCAGGCAACTGCAATATGTATATAAAGGAAAAAAAAAAGCAGACTAATGTTGCAGCCCTAAAAAGGGCTTTTTGGGGTGCTGTCAGGACGCTGTCCTTACAGCAGAGATCAGATGAGTCTTTCAGGACTGGAGTGGACACTGAATTCACTAGCCTAGCTATCGATTTCCCAATTAAATCAGCAGCAGTTACAGTCTCCCTCCTCTCACTAAGACTGCAGCTTCAGAATGAATCTAAAATGGATGCTGTGCAGGAGGTGGGAGGGTCTGGGAGGGAGGGTATGCTGCTGATTGGCTGGAATGTGTCTGCTGACTGTGAGGTACAGGGTCAAAGTTTGCTCAATGATGATGTATAGGGGGCGGACCGAACATCGCATGTGTTCGCCCGGCAGAGGCGAACGCGAACAAGCTATGTTCGCCGGGAACTGTTCGCCGTCGGATAGTTCGGGCCATCTCTATCTGGCAGGGCAAGCTGGTTTTCACGAAGCCGTTCACCCATTCTTGAAGCACTAATGCGGCTGTCTGAAGTGTCCCATAGACTCGATATCCACAATTACAAACCTGTAGTTACTGTCAGCCAAGGCCATCAGCACCACAGAAAAATACTGCTTGTAATTGAAGTACCGGGACCCTGAGGTGGCTTCTTCACACAGATATGCTTACCATCCAGTGTCCCAATGCAGTTAGGAAACTGCGCAGATTGGTGAAATCCCTCGGCGATACGTAGCCAATCTTCCGCCTCGGGGGTGGGCATCACCGCTTCTCTGAGACGCTGCCATATAACTTTGCAGGTATGGCAGACAATCCCAGAGATTGTAGAGATTCCAAAGAGAAACTCAAAATGTAAAGAAGCGAATGAGTTCCCGGTAGCAAGGAATCTAAAATAAAACAAACAAAAAAATAGATGACGGCCGTCTGAATCGCCGAGAGAGAATCCAGTGAAATAGTACGTTATCCATGTCTTCTGCCATGATGATCTCTGAGAAATCGATAGAAAACTATGCCAGCCAAGCAGAGGTTTCTTACACAGCTCTGAACGACACCAAAAGCACAATAAAATGGCGCCTGTACTAGCACATGTCCTCTGTTTTATACCCCTTTTTTTCTTCTATTGGTACCCTAGCAACATCTATTCCTCCTCCTTTTTTTTTTTTTTGCGGAAAAACGGAAACACGGAAAAATGGAACGGATGCACTTTTGTAAAAACTGAAGGTTTTTGCAGAAACACGGATCCGCAAAAAAACGGACCGAAAATCTGGAAAGAAAAAAGACGGACGTGTGAATGTAGCCTAAGGGTGCTTATAATACGCATCAAAACGAGTCAACTAACAAGACTGTGCCTGCTTGTATCTTTTTCACTTGGCTGATTTTTAACATGCTGGACTTTTCTACATTTACTCATAGTCCAGCCCTCCATTGACAGGAGGTATGGGCTATCCAATTTATTTATGCTGTACATTTTTGTTCCTTTATCTTAATAAAAGTAATGGTGACAGGGGCTTCTTATAACAGAGTTTAGAAAGCCTACAGCTGGTCATGTAGATGTATATAAATGTTGGTCTAACATGGTGATCTTGGCAAGATTGGTTGACTCTGTAATGTGTATGGGGTCTCTTGACTATACCATTGAAGAATGGAAAGATTGGACGTGTTGTTGCAGCACTCATGGCCACATGTTTTTGATTGCAAGTGGCCATATCTGCACAGCGCACTGGCATCCCCGTTTGACTCTTACCCTTAGGCTGCCTGTACACAATACGGTCCAGCAGGGGAGCCACATGCAGATAACCACTAATTACCGGGCTATACCTTTAAAGGGTATTCCCATCTGGGAATTGATGGCATATGGATCCCACTTCTGGGACCTGCTCCTATCTCCAAAATGGGCCCCCTGAAGTGATGGAGAGCACACCACGCATGCACACCTTGTTCTCCATTCCCTTCTATGAGATGCTGTGTAAGAATGCTCCTGTCAGTTCATCATTGTGGAACTGCCGGAAATAGCCAGAACTCAGCTATTTTTGAAACTCCCAGAGTGGTGAACGGAGGGTGGCTACGCATGTGCAGATCTCCCTTCCCTTCAGGGGCGCCATTCTAGAGATAGGAGTGGGTTCCAGCATCTTGGATGTGGGTAAGGCATGCCGAACCTGAACTATGGCTGAGTTGTGCCGGGAGCCACGGGCGTGGGTAAGCCTGGAGAGGGCGTACCCTATTGGAGTGTGTGAAAAAAGGGGTGGGAGGGAGGGGTAAGTGAGACACACCACCTGAGGGAAGGAATTGGCAGGTATATATAGGGAGCCAACGCCCTGCCCACAAATACAGGCTGAAATCAGCCTTAATACTTATGGGCAGGGCTGAATGCGTCTTGGATGTGGGTAAGGCATGCCGAACCTGAACTATGGCTGAGTTGTGCCAGGAGCCACGGGCGTGGGTAAGCCTGGAGAGGGCAAAAAGACAAGTACACTATGTTGTCTAAACCGGTTTATTCTTATACTTCCAACTCGCATGACCTATAACGCCAATGACTGAAAAGCCTAGGATATTTCCCTGTGTGGGTTTGGATTGTATCTAATGAAACAAGATGATCTCCAGCGCCCCATGGAACGAATGACATGAGCAGGGACTTGGTGTTTCGACGCTGACGAAGCCGCTCCGATGCGGAACGTGTGACCCGAGATGACTCCTGGGTCGTACCCAAGGCCTGCTGCCAGAGAACGGATATGGGACGTGAATTGGTTTGAAGAGAGGGGTTTGTCTTTGAAGGGCAGGAGAGGACTGTTAGGAGGCGCTGTCTGTAACAGGGATAATAATTTGTTGAGGATCCGAACTGGGCACCAGTTATTTTGGGTAGGGAAATATTTAATCTCCGTGGGTGGCCCTGCTTGGTTTGTTTTGGTCAGTGGAAGGCTGAGTACGAAATAGTCATTATGCCACGACAGCTGTTCTTTGCGGAGACAGCCATGTCCCGGAGAGCTGCCGGTGAATTCTCCTGGCCGGAGGAAGCCGTAAAAACTTAAAAACATGGCTGCTTGTATTACCGTGCTGGTCAAGGGCCCAAAAGGACAGCCATCTAGGGCAGAAGACAAATCCCTGAACAGCTTGCTGGACACCGGTTGTCTACGGGTGGGAGCCTGTTTTGCATTTTTTTGTATTCCCCTGAGGGCCGCCTTGATTGCCTGGTTTGAAAAAATAGAAGATCGACCCGGATTACTGAGCATGAAGTGATGTTGGAGGCCCGCTAGGTATAATTTGATGGTATTATAAGAGAGTTTAAGTTGGGAATAACAGAAAGCTATGAACGCCAGCAAGTATGATGTTTCGTCACGGCCGCCCTGAGGGTAAAGGAGTCTAAAACTATCAAACGCTTTCAACCCGGCTCTGTAATTCCTGGCCGTATTTGGGCCAATGATTGACTTATGAGGTGTTTTGCTGTCGAAATCAAAGACTCTAGCCCATCACTAGAGTGTTGTGTGTCGGGATTGAGGCTCCCGTGGGGTCCGCGTCGGGCATCTCCTGAAAGAAAACCGAAAAATTAAATCTAGACAGTGCATCTGCTGCTACATTTCTTTGACCCTGAGACATCGTGGATCCGCCTTTGACTGAACCTGACTTTGATGAATGACTTGATCTGGATTGCTGCAAACAGAAAAAAACAACAATAAGAGCTAAATAAGGTATATACAGACTGGGATATGCAAGAATAGAACCTCCCAGTGCTATTACCCTCGTTGCGTATGACTTACCTTGCGGGACTTTTAGCCTACTTTGAGAATGATAGTGGCCGGAGACACTTCTAGGAATCTGAGGGAAAACATTTAAGTAAACTGAATAACGTAGCCGTGAGAAAAGGATGGGGACCGTGAAACCCCTTGATCGTCCGGAAGGCTCCTAAAAGCCGAGCCTGGACAGACTAGAACGGGGTGTGGCGAACCCAATATGACATATGACGTCGATACAGCAGTGGCTAACTTGGAGGTCCAGTTGTCACTCAACATTTAGCTCATCCTAGGGGTAACCCGGACAGGACAAATGGTGTGACATGTTATCAGTGGTAGCTGAACCTGGACAACCTATGTGACGTACTACATTAAACATGGCCTGGACGATCCAGGTAACATACTACTTAAAAACATGGCCTGGACGATCCAGGTGACATAACATTAGACTTGGCCTGGATGATCCAGGTGAAATACCATATTGAACATAGCCTGGATGATCCAGGTGACATACAACATTGAACCCGGCCTGGATGATCCAGACGTCGCACAACATTAGACTCGGCCTGGACAATCCAGGTAACATACTACGTAAAACTCGGCCCCGTATGATCCAGGGGACATATAAAAAACTCGGCCTGGACGATCCAGGTGACATGTTACATTGGCTCGTTTGAAAAACTAACTGCGTGTCACAACAATGGCTAAATTGAAGGTCTAGTTGTCGCCCAACATTTAGCTCATCCTGGCGTGACCCAGAGGCAAGATAAATGATGTGACATGGTATCAGTGGTAGCTGAACCTAGACGATCTAGGTGACATACACCGTTAAGTTGGCCTGGACGATCCAGGTGACATACAACGCTAAAGTTGGCCTGGACGATTCAGGTGACATACAACATTAAATTCGGCCCGGACGATCCAGGTGACATACAACGCTAAAGTTGGCCTGGACGATCCAGGTGACATACAACATTGAACTCGGCCTGGACGATCCAGGTGACATACAACGTTTAAAGTTGGCCTGGAAGATCCAGGTGACATAACATTAAACACGGCCTGGATGATCCAGGTGACATACAACGATAAAGTTGGCCTGGACAATCCAGGTGACATACAACATTAAATTCGGCCCGGACGATCCAGGTGACATACAATGCTAAAGTTGGCCTGGACGATCCAGGTGACATACAACATTGAACTCGGCCTGGACGATCCAGGTGACATACAACGTTTAAAGTTGGCCTGGACGATCCAGGTGACATAACATTAAACACGGCCTGGACGATCCAGGTGACGTACAACATTGAACTTGGCCTGAGTGGTCCAGGCGACAGATGATTTAAGTACGCGGTATATGTGATAACTGAACTGATCACGCGCCGCTGACGAATCTTTCCAGCCAAACCTGCGTTTGGAAACAGGGAGCCTGCCACGCGCAATTTTGGACCCCTGACACCTGCTGGCAGTGTGAATCCCTGCTTCCATGCCGTGACACAATTCTAACCTGCAGGGACCAAGTAACTTACTGGCCCATGTGCTGTTGATTAATATATGCAAATACGCACACCAAAATTGCCCCTGACACAGGCTGGAAGCTGGGCTGCCGCAGTTTGGCGTAACGCCGGCAACAATGCCCACTGCTTCCCATCTGTGCCGCCTCTGCTATATAGCGTCTCTGCTGGGGCAATGATTTTTTTTAATCTGGGGTAGATATTTCCGAGTGGGCATGTGGCGCGCTCATGGCTGCTGCAGGGAGGGGAAGGGGGACCCCCGTGCCTGCTACCCTGCTTGGACTGGGATGTGCGGTCCCCAAGTGCGAGCCTGGAGTGGACGGACGTGTGTGGGAGGTGTTGCGATCAGTGCTCGGCTGGAGGTGCCTGAGGAGGGCAGGCGGAAGTGGATACGTTCCACCTTGAACCGCAGAACCTTCGTGGAGGAGTGCTACTGCCCGTAGCCGTGAGTAGGCGGGAGCTCATGCTCCAAGAACTTACGTGTAACCGAACGACCTCTCTTGATATCGTGGCGCTGTGTAGCGAATCGCACTTGAACAACCCGACGTGAAGCTGGAAAAAAACAGACGTGAAGCTTGCATGGCAGCTAGATGTGGCTCCTCCTACAAAGTAAGTGAGACACACCACCTGAGGGATGGAATTGGCAGGTATATATAGGGAGCCAACGCTCTGCCCACAAATACAGGCTGAAATCAGCCTTAATACATGTGGAACGACTCGGGCAGCTCCAGCCTAAACAATACCAAATTAATCACCTCTGTGATCTTATATGGTCCAATAAAACGAGGAGCAAATTTTCTAAAAGCTACCTTGAGAGTGAGATTCTTGGAGGATAACCACACCTTATCCCCAACCTGAAAGTTCACCCCTTGGAACGTCTCCTATCGGCCTTGAGTTTCTGAATTAACACAGTTATTCAAAGTAAATTCAGCCAACGGAAGGTATTTAACCCATAATTGCTTGTCATCAGCAACATACAACCTCAGGAATTGTTCCACAGACTGATTAAGGCGTTCAGTCTGCCCATTACTCTCAGGGTGGTAGGCGGAGGAAAAAGACAACAAAATCTGACATTTTGGACAGAAAGCCTTCCAAAACTTGGACACAAACTGCACACCCCTGCCAGATACAATATTTTCTGGGATACCATGTAACCGTACAATTTCTTTCACAAAAATAGACGCCAGGGTTTTGGCATTCGGGAGTTTAGACAGGGGAATAAAATGAACCATCTTGCTAAACCTATCGACCACTACCCAAACCACAGTCTTACCCTCTGCTAGCGGCAGGTCAGTAATAAAGTCCATCGAGATATGGGACCAGGGTCTACTGGGAATGGGTAGGGGCTGACACATAGGACTTGACCTCCCTAGTTAGAGTGGGCCACCAATAAGATCTAGAAACCAGCTCCTTAGTGCCCTCAAAACCCGGATGTCCACAAAAGGCAGAATCATGACACTCACCCAACAGCTGGAGACGAAATTGTATGGGGACAAACAACTTATCTGTTGGGGTGGATGCCGGTGTCAGATGTTGTACAGCCTTAATGAGAGCCGAGATATCCTTGGTTAAGGCTGTTATGAAGATATTTACTGGTAGGATGGATTCAGGTGGTGCCTCTGTAGGCTGAAAAGCATAGAAGCTCTGAGATAATGCATCAGCCTTCACGTTTTTACTTCCAGGCCTGAAAGTAATGGAGAAATCAAAGCGAGTAAAAAACAGTGCCCTTCTGGCCTGACGGGGATTCAACCTCTTAACAGACTCGAGAAACATTAGGTTCTTATGGTCAGTGACAACAGTTACACAATGCCTTGCCCCCTCCAGAAAATGCCTCCACTCCTCAAATGCCCATTTAATGGCCAGCAACTCCCAATTCCCTATGTCGTAGTTTCTCTCGGTGGGAGAAAATTTTCTGGAAAAGAATGCATAAGGTCTCAGGTTAGTAAGGCTAGCAGGACCTTGTGAAAGGACTGCTCCTGCGCTGTCCTCGGATGCATCCACCTCCACAATAAAAGGTCTCTCCTGATCTGTCTGGATCAGAAAGGGAGCACTACTGAATGCCTTCTTTAGTGTTTCAAATGAAGTAATATGCCTCAGTAGACCAATGCTCCAAATCCGCCCCTTTCTTAGTGAGGTCGGTCAACGGTTTAGCAATTACTGAAAAATTCTTAATAAATTTACGGTAGTAATTGGCAAAACCTAAGAACCGTTGTAAGGCCTTTAAGGATGAAGGCCTTACCCATTCCTTCATTGCTAGTACCTTACCAGGATCCATTTTGAAGGTGTGAGGAGTCAGGACATGCCCTAGAAACAGTATCTCCTGTACACCAAAGACACATTTCTCTTGCTTAGCGGATAACTGATTCTCCCTGAAAACCTCTAATACTTGTATAACATGAGACACATGAGATTTGAAATCAGGAGAAAATATCAAAATGTCGTCAAGATAGACAATGACAAATTTACCCAAGAACTCCCTAAGAATATCGTTCATAATGTTTTGGAACACAGCTGGGGTATTGCTGAGTCCAAAAAGCATAACCTGATATTCAAAGTGTCCAGCCGGAGTATTGAACGCCGTCTTCCATTCGTCCTTGATTCGGATTAGATTATATGCCCCTTTCAGGTCAACTTTAGAAAACCAGGTTGCCCCCAGTACCTGGTTAAATAAATCCGGAATCAATGGGAGAGAGTATTTATTCTCGATAGTGATCTTATTTAATTTCTGGTAATCGATACAAGACCTAAGACCACCATTCTTCTTAACGAAGAAAACCCCCGCTCCCATAGGAGAGACAGAAGGTCTAATGTGCCCCTTACCAAGGCTTTCCTTAATATAATCCTTCATGGCCTTGCGTTCGGGCTTAGAAAGATTATAAATACGTCCCTTAGGAAACCTGCCACCTTCTACTAATTCTATGGCACAATCATAAGGTCTATGGGGTGGTAGAACCTCCGGGGTTGGTGATGAGAACACATCAGAATATTCCCTAATGAATGATTCTACTGAGACCCCAGCCTGTACCACGGATAAGCACGAGTCACACTTATGTCCCCATTTCACCAACTCCCCCCTTGGACCAATCTATAGTGGGGTTGTGTAATCGGGGCCAAGGCAACCCTAGTACCACCTCGACCGGTAAGTTCTCCAGGACTAAGAGGGAACATTTCTCAGAGTGGTACACACCCACGGTTAAAGAAATCTCTGAGGTACACGATCTCACAATGCCACCTACCAGGGGAGTGGCGTCAATAGCCATGACATGGATAGGTGTAGGTAGAACAAAAATTGGAATACCCAGTCTAATAGCGTACTCAGAATCAATAAAGCTGGCCGCTGAGCCAGAGTCAATAAAGGCCTTACCCGGCCATTTATTAACCCCCAGAGATATCGTTATAGGTACCAAAAGCTTACATTTCGTAATATCAGGGTGTACCTGGTCTTTAGGTTGCCTTGCCTTGGGAGACTTGACGGAGAGGACCTTCTTAGGACACTGGTTGATCCAATGGTCAGAATCTCCGCAGTAAAAACACACTCCACGTCTGCGGCGCAGATTCCCTCGGGTCATGCCAACCTGCATGGGTTCTTCGGTAGAGACATCAGTGTTGTTTCTGGGATAGGCCTCAGGCTGGACCACCATCTGAGAAGAGAACTGTCGTTCCTGTCGTCTCTCTCTAACCCATCGGTCAAGTCGGACAACAAGGGTCATCATCTCCTCTAGAGTCTCTGGAAGCTGATAACTCAGTAGAAGATCCTTTAAGTTATCAGACAGACCTGACCTGAACTGACTCTTAATTGCTGCTTCATTCCATCCTGAGGGGACACACCACCTTCTAAATTGGGTGCAATACTCCTCCGCAGGTAGTTCGCCCTGAACCAGTGCCTTTAGAGCAGTCTCGGCTACCAGTGCCCTGTCTGGTTCATCATACAGGGTACCCAGGGCCTGAAAAAAAACCTCCACTGATGTTAAGCAACTGGCGTCAGCTGGTAAAGAGAATGCCCAGTCCTGGGGATCACCTTGTAATCGGGAAATTACAATGCCCACGCGTTGACTCTAGGGGCCTGAGGTCACGGGGAGCAAACAGAAATAAAGTTTACAATTTTCCTTAAAGGAAAGAAACATCTTCCGGTCTCCAGAAAAGGGTTCAGGAAGCTTAATCTGAGGCTCTAAATGCGGACTGGAGGCCTGAGGAATGGAAGAACCTTGTCCTAGCTCAAAAGAACGGAGTTTCTCTCCAAGCTCCTGCACCATTTGCGTCAGTTTAGAGACATGGTCAGTCAGGGTCACCAGAAGATTCATGATACAGTGGTTTGATTTGGGCCTGTTATTCTGTAACGGTCACGTACACTACACACAGGGGGGAGGATAGTGACCACTGCGCTCCACCCTCACCCGCAAGTCCTAATGATAGGGGACAACTGGACGGCAGTCCCTAACTTAGGATGCGTACAGGGAGGACTGACAAGACAAATAACGGATTGTGAACGGACCCGGTCAATACCAAGAGAGCAACGCAGTACAAAGGGATAAAGCAGAGAATAGTCAGGAGAAGCTAGGGTCAAATATCAGGAGAGTAATGAAGTACAACAGGAGTCCGCAAAGAATCGTCAGGTGGAAGCCAGTGTCAGAATACCAGGAGAGTTGCGCACTACAGGAGGAGCAGGCAGAGGATCGTCAGGATCAGGTAAGTATACAGGAAACCAAAAATCGCCAAGAACCTAATTAACAGGCAACCTGTGGCCAGCAGGCTGCCTGTTAAATACTGGCTAGCTGGGGTCATGTGACATGGCCAGCGCCACATGGCCCGCACTAGGGAGTACAGCTGAGCACCGAGTGCCCAGCTCGGTGCTCAGACCTCCCCTGGTTGCTGGGGGAACTGAGGACGCCGGCCGCGCGGAGGAGACGTGCGCGGCCGGTCCGTCCCGCCCCCTATCAACAAGGAGACGAGGACGCTGTTCCTGCACAGAAACGGAACGCCGACGGCGCTGAGGAGAGCGAGCGCCTCGGCGTCCCATGACAGATTATCTTTCATGTGCATTCCTCTGCTGGACTGCATCATATACTGGCAGTCTTAGGATGCATTCCCATGATAATTGTTCACGTGGCCAACAATTTCCATCAGTGAGTCAAAACCAGGAGTGGAGCGTATATGAAGATAACATATAATGGCAAAATTTGGACATCCTCCTTTACAGAACCAATATCTGCCCCTGCCTCGTCAGTAGTGATATTATGCTGGTGCCAGAACATTGCATCAGTTGGAAAGTCAAATACACATGGTTACCAATTTCAAAGATCCTTATTGTGTTGCTCTTTTGCATAAAATCATTATTAAAACTACAAATT